>NW_028186259.1:1400745-1459552 GCF_003343005.1 Rhea americana
TTTTTTTTTTTTTTTTTGGTCTTTTTTTGGAACCTGGAAACATCTTCAACTTTCTCAAGGTTAAAGAAGGAAATTCAAAGACCTACAAGACCTGAATCAAAGTGCTCTTAAAAAATGTATCATTTTTCCCAACATTTTTTGCCAAAACATCAATATCAATTTGCTTATGTGGGGAAAAATATTTCTGCAGCACGTTCAAGAATTTTAACAGGGAAAACTTTTCATGTTAAAAAGAAAGTGATCATATAACCCTGCAGTCACTTCTAGAAGTTTGAGCACTTTCTTAGGATAAAAGTAATAGGATGGAGGCAAAAACAGAGCGCTGGATATGTAGTGAAAGACAGCCTGCAACAAGACTCTCTGCAAGAGCAATGCCCTAAAGTAAATTAAACAGGGCCAGGCAACCCTCCTGGGTGCAGAAACTTGATCATCCAAACTGCGGGAATGTCCTTTGGCCAGGGTTTGGCCTGAGCCAACTCTTCCCTCCCAAACATTTCCCRGGCACAGGAGTTTGCATGGTAGAAGATGATTCCCAACAGGCAGCCACATGCAGCAACACTGTTTTGGAGGTTAAAAGGTTTTAATAATACTGACGTGGCTTATGCTATGCTATTTGGCCCCAGAGCCAGGGAATGATGTCAGCCACACTGAATTTATCACTTTGTAGCCTAAAGGACRTGAGTTTTAAGTACTTAGTACACGCTCTACCATAGAGTAACTACTTAAATTATCCAATTTGGGTGAATGGTCAAACTGCCCAGCTGGGCAATTCACCCCGTGCCTCAGTTTCCCATCCATAAAGCTAGATTAACAGCATTTCCCCCTCCCAGGGTGGGCTGAGACTCTGAGGCACTCCAATACCCCATTAATAGTGCCTGCCAGAAATGAGATTGGTAAAATCTCTCTACAAATATCCATTTACACAAATGGATTAATTTCCAGCTTCCCAGGGATGCTGTTTCTTAGCAGCACTCACAGGAAATAAATGAGAAGGCAATTTTAACTATTAGCATAACTCTAGCGAGCCCAGCTCTGTGCTGGTGAGACCTGTGATGCTGGTTGGGCTCCTCACCCCCTGTTGGACCCCAGYGTTCGCAGGAGTTCGGCTCTTCCTGGCTTCTGCTCGGCCACCTCTGCTAGCCCAAGAGCCCCACCAGGATTTTGGACCTGCTCCATACTCAGCCACCTTTGCCTCCTCCTGCTGCCTTCGTTCTGCAGTGGAATGAGTTTTACAATTACAAAACTAGACCTTAATCAGCCACAATCTAATTCCCCCGAGTATAAGCAACGGGAGATAAAGCGATTCTCCTTCCAGGCATTGGCCTTGCAAAATCCTAGCCCTTCTAGTAGCAGAATACTCTGAGATGCTCCCACTGGGATGGGAAGGATTTCAGTGTCTTGTTTTATTTCCACTTCTAAATGCATCTAAACAGCAGCAGCAGCCCTCTGGCCRCAAGGGTATTAAACTGATGCATTTGCAATAAAACGCCTCTTGTTCTCAGATCTTTCCTTTTGACGGGACCGAGGGAGCGGGGAGCTGCGACACGGGAGTCACCCATCGGAAAAGGGGATAAAACTGAGATGTGCCCTCCCAGCGCAGGACAGCTGAGGCGGTGTCATTCAACATGCCACTGTCAGCAGGGTGATTGAGGTGGACAGGAGGGGTGGGAACGGCCCGAGGCTGTAAAGGACACAGGCAGGTGGGGGACGGGGCCATGGGGTGGGCTGGCCCAGAGGGCAGGCGATACAAAAGGGACCACCCCAGCCTGCCGGGGCAGGGACCAAGTGGGGATGGAGGGCAAGCACCTTAGGGGCAGAGCAGTGCTGGGAGGGGAGGAGAGACGAGCAGGACACATGGATGGAGAGCAAACGGGAAACGCACTGCCATGGCCTGCTGCAGAGGGCAGTGCTGCAGCCTACCTGGAGAGGGGTCAGAAGGAAAGCCCTTAGCGGTAGACCCAGCACAGAAGTTAGCAGGCAGCTAAAAGAAAGTGAGGGAAATGGGTCTGGATGGTGGAAAGCTGAGCAAGGGGAGCAAATTTTAATGTCACTAAGGAGAAGAAAAATTTTGAGGTGGCGGTATAGAAGCAACTAGGACAGAGGGAAATTCTCACCTCCCCATACACACTTGCATGCACTCAGAGGGGTCAGTAATACAAGCTGGTTAAAGTTCTTTTTTAGCCTCAGCCTTTGCTAAGAGACTATTCAGCACCCACAGACGCAGACCACTCGCTGGACAGCGTTTCTGATCATGCCAGCTTCTGCTTCCTTGGGGAGACCTGGAAGAGAAGAAAAAATCCCCACACTGAAAATGCTAGTGCAGAGCAATCTCCCGCCGTTGTGGAGCGGTGCAAGAACCAGTGAAAAAGGATGAAGAGATCAGCTACTTCTTTGCTGAAGGTAATGTCTGAGGCTTTTTTCAGTGCAATATATCTTATGGCATGGGAATTGCTAGTGTTTATGGTCATCCCTAGATAGCACTGGCAAGCTGCAGGTGTCGTGCCTTCAAGACTGTGTAAGGTATCCCAAGGAACCRTAAGGTATTCTGGGCAGAGCAAGAGAGGCCAAGGATGGACAAGGGAAGGGAGGCGAGGTGGTGCCCTCAAAGTCTGAACAAGAGCCCAAGACCAAGTTCCCAGGTACCAGACCACACCTCCTGGATGYGGTGGCCGTGAGAGCAGTGTAGAGAGCAACCTCACCCTCAGAGGACTGCACCATAGCTCCTCGCATGTCATTATACAAGAGTCTGTATCTCTAGACGAGGGGCCTCACTTTCCCACCACTGGAGGTTGGCTGACGTTATGATTTCCCCCAGCTCTCGAACAAGGAACCTACCCTTCCCCACCCCCCTAGGGGGCTAAGAAACAGCTGGGAGTTTGGAGGGAGGCAATGACAACTGGGCCTTATAAATATTTAAGACAAACAAGCAGAAAAAGCTGCCATTAATTCCTCACATAGTCAGGGTAACAAGTCATATATGTGCGYTAGACAAGTACGCCAAAACAGCAAACGCACCTCTCAATGCAGTGGGAGAAAAAAATCTTGAATTAAGCAAAGATGTTAACAGGATGATAATTAAAYATGTAGATTCCTACCTGTACAGCATGATCATGGCTGCTTGAGCAATGCCAGGGCCTGTCACACAGCACAGTAATTGATCAGCTCCTGCAAGAAACATCCCTTTGAGGGGCACTTTTTTCAGGCTCACGACTAGGGACGGACACAACCAAGGGATGTGTCTGCTTTCCAGAAACATCTTCAAACAGAACTGAGTTTGCAAGGTTGGAAGAGCTGGTGTCTGGTGCCATGCTGGCCAGACCTATTTGCTTGCAAGGCAAACCTTCAGTGACTCCGGGGGCACAGCGGTGGCCAAGGAGGCACTGTAGGATCTCAGCCTGTTAATGAAAGCTGGARAGCCCATGGCATCTCCTGGGAAGCTCTGTTCAGGTGAGAAATGTCTGTAACAGGACTATCTTCTTTCTGTGCCCTATATTGCAAGGCACAGTGCTCCAAAGCAGTCCAAACACCCTTGAGGGAGAGCTCCTTTAGGATACCCATCTTACTCTGAGACAGAGTCCATGTCCAGTAAATAACCCATCATGAAACAAAGCTTCTGTGATGGAATTCATCTCCGCTAAGACTAGCATCTCTGATTTGCTCCAGAGGTGCTTTTTTCCATTGTGAAGGGTGCCAAGATATGACTAACCCATTTCAAGGGGAGCTTGCCCTTCTAATATTCATTCTCACCTTTAAATAATGGTGTCCAGCAAGTTTCCTCTACTATCTTCCATTTGCCAAAGTCGGCTATTAGACTGTGTCAGCTCCACACAATTTTCGATGTATTTATCATCCCGTTAGAGAGCAAAATGCTTTTCTCATTTCACAGATGGAAAACAGCAGTAGAGACACACAGAGGTCAAAATTTGTCCCATTTACCTCTAGATGCTCAAGTGAGGAGTCCAAGAGAAGAGTAAAATCAAGCCCAGCTCCCCTAGAGTCAATGGACGGAGACAGGCCCCCCTTGATAYGCTCCTGGGTCATCTCTGTGGGTCCCTGCCCTTCATGGGTGGCTGTTCCTCATATTTCCCTAGAAGGTGTTGCTGGCTGTTAGCAGTATCAATTATTTTAAGCAGGAAAACATAACTGAAGCTGTCAAGAGCACAGCATGGGTTTATCCTCCTCTTGTCTCAGCGCATCCCCCCTCAGCTTCCTGTGCTTGAACCACACAGAGAGGAGTCAACCAGAAAGGAAACTAGAGAAGAAGGACACTGCATCCCCAAAGCAATAAGGGGCACTAGGTCTCAGAGCTTATCATTATAGCTCCTGGTCTCTGGGAGAATTCAGGACATGAGATGACCAAAAACCCCAACCAAACAACTTCTTAGACGCAGAAAGAAGGCAAATGAGATAGCCACCTTTTAAAGCCAGCAACAAAAATCCTTTTGGCTTCCAGATTGGCCATTATTTTATCCTAAAACGAAATATTTTTGGGCTTCACAAGCATTTAAAACATGGGAACGGGAAATCTAAGGGGCAAGGGAGACTATGCAGAAGCTGTCTGAGTATCTCTTTAATTTGCCTTAGCCAAACYATTTCACCACTGTACCTCAGTTTCCCCATCTGTCAGGGAGGAATAATGGTGATCAGGATTTGTTCAAGAGTAGTTATTCTGTGCTATTGCARGAGTCTACCTGGCTAAAATCTGATGGGACTAAGCCACAGCTGACATACCAGTTGAAAAGCATTGTATATTAGCCTAGACAAAGCAGAAAATATAATTTAGAAGAATTTATAKTTTCAATACCTTTTTATACTGAATTCAAAGCGTCAGAAGATCAACCACAGAGACTGGTAGGATGGGCAGTCAGGTTGCCAGGACTGTTGGCAATGTTAACACAAGGTTTCCAAGAAATTTTAGGCAGCTCCCACCATTTCTTTCCAGACAGGTGCTCTGTTTGGTGTCTCACTTTTTTAAGGCATTAAATATAGGGACATTAGACCTAGATCTTTCAGTGATGCTCACTGAGGCCTGGTTTCCGCTGACTTCAGGCAGAGAGCTTGTTCCTTTTTAAAAAGCGTAGGCTCTGGGAGGCCAAAACACAAATATCCAAACACCCTGGCAGAAGCTGAGCCTTTTTAAACATGGACTCTATGTCTTCTTGTCACAGGGCTGTAAAATCAAGATAGTAACTCTCCCTTATTTAGCAAGTACAAATGACCTTTCTGTTTGCATCTCTCTTGTGGGAAATATAAGGGAATTACATAAAAGAATCAGAGCTCAGCTCATCCCCAAAAGAGCTGAGAGTCAAACAGCTCAAGCCTAGGACTTCCCTTAAAAAGAAGTAAAAGAGAAGCATTTTTTTGAGTGGACTGGACGACTTGTTAGACACTGTTATGAAACCCCACCAGAGACCAGAAGAGCTAGACCCAAACAACACCTCTGAAACCCCGGGAACCTAAATACTGGCTAGATCTAGGCGATATTCTGCAGACAGATGCAAACCTGCTTTGCTAATTTTTGAGCTTCCCGGAAGCTGTGGTCGGCACAGTATTTAGATGAAACTAATTAGCCCTAGTGCACAAATATATCCTCAGATACCTAATTTGGCTTCCAAGGCTAAAACCTTAACCTAACTGATTTGCCCATGGTCACACAGAAAACCTACAAGAGAGACAAGAAAAGGCTCTAAATGAGTTTTTAGCTCATGCTAGGTGCCTTTTGATGTGGCTGAGTGAATAATAAGGGTGGCACATTTAAATTGTGCAAAGTTTTGAGCTCAAACCCTTCTTGTGGAAAGGGACAGAGAATTTGGCAGGAACAGGGAGAGAGATCCCAACACCTTTCAGACCTCAGGTTGGTCCTTTTTATTTTTTCTTTCTTTTTTTCCTTTTTCTTTTTTTCAAGTCAATAACAGCTAAGATGGCTCTTATTTACCCTCTCTCTGCTTTGCCCTGCTGTTGCAACATCAACACACCTCACCATAAGTGTGAGTGTAGACCAGCCTCTACACTTCCCGTAACAACTGCTACTGGGAAAGCATCCATCTTTCAATCCCGAGTGGAAAAAGAAACTTGACAAAGAGCCCAGACGAGTGAGTGCCCAAATGCCAGGCGCATTAGAGGGCCTGTTCCTGGAGTATCACCTACCATCTCGTCCTCAGTGGCAAATCAKGCCGATTACAGTAACCCTTGGAAGACAGCTGTCCCATTCTTTCCTCCTTCTCTTCCTCATGCCAAGCAGGGACAGATGTGGCTCAGGATATGCCTCACATGATTGGGTTACTCTTAGCAGCTCAAAAAGGCACGATTTGTTGACTCTTAATTTCCACGTCTGCTGTTCACGATGAATGCAATTTCCTTGGGTAGTTAAAAAAAGATACTGGCTCTAAATGGACACATTTTATACCCTAAAAGTTTCCTTCCTTTGCAGCATTTTATTGTCATTTTTGTGATTCTTTTAAATTCATGTACGTGTCTTAATCAGCTCCTTAACTTTTAGTACTCCTAGCTATAGTTTCTAAGTCCACGTTTCTTCATACCACCCAATTCCTTTAAAACTTGCAGCAGTGTGGTTCTTGCCAGCCAACTCAATGAGACCTTACTGCAACAATCAGAGCTCATTAAAGTCATGCAATGTAATACTATTCTTGGTCAAATAAGGTTTTAGTACCGTTAATAAATTCCCAGTTATGCTTATGTAAGATTTTAAAATCCCAAACAACAAACTGCACTAGAATAATGTACATAAATAAGGAATGTCTGCCTGCCTACATTTTTAGGAACAAGCATCTTTTGAGCAGYTAGGTCTGTTTCATCTCTAATAACTCTGATCTCACTACCTAGTCCCAGAATTTGAATGACAGTTTAATATAGGCTAGTGTGGAATTTGAGGACTTGGTGCCAATCAGCAGCTATAAAAATCCTGTAGTTTGTTGAAGGACAAGGTATTTTCCATACAAGCTAAATGAACGTAAAAAATGTGTCTATGTAAGACACCTTTGCTATAGGATTCTTTAATTCGGTTCAGGGAAAAGCAACGTAACCTTCAAAAAGTAATAATCTTGAGTAAGAACTGCTAGTCTCTCCTATAAGGACAAAGAAATTTAGGCAAGCTTACAAAAGCCATGACCAAAATGAAAGATTTGATAATGAAGATTGCTGGTTACATCTAAATGAGAATGTTCTTCCCTTTTCTTTATTCATATTCGTTGTTTTTCTATAGTCTCCCTTCCTCAGCCAGAATTTTAGAATAAATCTTTGAATTCTATTGCTATTAGTTCTTTCCCTATTTTCTAGCTAGCAAATTTCTATTTTCCCATTGTAACCCCCAGAAATGCGTTGTCACCTCCATTAAGTCAACTCTAAGTTAAGCATATGACCTCCCACAGCCAGTTTGYGATGGTGCCTCTGTGTCCATGGTGATGGTAGCAACAACCTGGACCCTGGTGAGACTAGGCGTATGACTTCCCTGTGTCTAACACTGTACGAGGTGAATCCCACCTCCTCGTGCTCCGTGGTCATGCCAAACACTCCTGTCTGTGAAGGCAGAGTAACGAATCCACAGGAAATAGGAAGAGGAACTTGGAAATTTGGTCCTGGTCCCATCTGTCTTGCTTGGTGAGACATGTCTCTCTGTCGTGCCTCAGTTTCCCTTCTGCAAAATGAAGAGAGCAGTACTGGACCCTTCRTTAACTGTCTGGAGATCTTCTGATGAAAAGCTCTGCATACAGCAAAGTATTGTTATGTACCCTTTTTGTGCCACAAACTTTTTCTCTCGTTCTTCCTAATTTGTTTTTTTTCATCCCACTTCACTTTTTTAAAAAGTGATTTGCAGAAAGAATCCAATTCTTTTTCCATTTCTGCTTTACAAAGTGACTAAATCACATAACGAGGACCCAATTTTCACTCTGGATACATGCAGGGAAAGATTTTCAATCAAAAGCCTTTTCATAATTGGAATGAGAAGCATGAAATTTGGGGTCAGAGTCCATGCATATCCCTTGGCAACYCTAGACCAAATTTATTTGGCGAAAGCACCATTTTTCGTAAATGGAGGAAGTCTCTTACAATACATGGCTTCTGCAGTGGCCTCTTTTCTGGTCTTGTTCATGGCTTCTGATGTAGGACAACAATGAAAATGAGGTTTGTCCGGTCTACTAGATTAAGTGCTTACAGCCATTAATACTAAAAATCATGCAGAGCTGGTGGGTTAAAAATAAACTTATATTCTAATTGGGCTAAAAAGAAAGATATATTCATTCATTTTTATTGATAACTCATTTAAAGAGATTTCTGCAGCTATAAGAGGGAACTCACAGACTGAGCCATAGCTCCACCGAAATCTTTGGGAGTTTTACACTGATGTCAGCAAGGCTCAGCTTTCTCGCCTCTTCTGAGTCAAATGCTTTCTTACAGAAATAAAAAGTTACACTGAGTTTATCTCTTGATTTAAAATGTAATAAATACTCCTATAGAAACGGTCTGTCTTATATTTTAAAAAATAAGGAATAGACACTCTCTGTTGCAGGTTTTTTAATGTCTGTTTTGTGCTAGACCTCTGTATAACCTAAACGCAAGCACCATTCCTGATCTTGCAGACTCCTAATCAATGTCGTTCGTTGAGTCRCTGCGCTGGTCTCTAAAACGTGCGTTCGTTTGTTTTATGAGTTACTAGATTTAATGCAGGAATGTCCGAGTATGTGAAATTCTCTGCATAAATTGTTCCAGAAATCACACAGGAAAGTCTTTATCTTGCTTTAAAAGCAAACAAACAACCTCTCCAAACCACCAGTCTGCCACTGAAGTCATTAGGTCTTTTTACATGAGTAAAATTACTTGGAGGTTTGTTTATAGTATCAGGATCGTAAAGTTTTTAATTGAAAATAAAATTGATCTGTTCCTTGACTCAACAACCTCTAAATCCATGGAAGAGAAAAGCTACTAATAWCGTTATGAGTTTACATCTGTAAATACCACATTTTTCCAATTCTGCTTGCAGAAATCTGCAGGATTGCTACTAATTAAAGGGATGCAGYTATTGCTTGTTCCAGGATGTTGCCTGTCAGTGATGGCTGGGGCTTGAAATACTGCTTGAGCAAAGTGAAAGTGAAATAATTTCTATTTCTGATATCTGCAGCTACCCTGATTCCTTCTYAACCATGGGCAGATGCAGAATCAGGGTCCAAGCTGAGACTCGGGAGAGGAGCATGACTCTCTCTGCTGCAAACTTCCCGTGCGTCACGGGCCAGCCGTGCACCTCTCAGCACCCCCTTGCCACTGGCACATGCGGTACAYGAATCCCGTTCTGTGCCTCATCACAGCCACAAATCTACTAGTCCCTCAAATCTGGCTGTAAGTAAAAGTGTAATAACTAGTTTAGCCCCAGCCGGGCATTAGAACGAGCATTGCCATGGGATGAACCTCCATCTGAAACCTGTTTGTAGCCATAAATCATGCAGCAGCACAGGCTTACTGATTAGCTGAAAGGGAAAATATAGAGGCAGAAAAAACAAGATGCTTGCATGTGGGACATGAAAAATCAGTAATGTCAGATGGCAGCATCACGTGAAGCAAACACCTCTGCCGTGGGTAGGGTGGGCATGGAGAGCAATTCTGATCCAGCTCCTGAAACATAAAATAAAATGACTGGAAAGTGATAGCAAAGCTGGAGAGGGGTCCGGGGAGGTCTGCAGCCTGTGATGAGTGTTGCTTTGCTGTCTGGACTCTGTGCATGGCACTCTCAGTAATATTTGCCCACATCAAAGAGCTTTTGTGTCTTCTTCAAGGCTTGGGGTTATTTCTGTCTTAATTTTAGTGCTTTTCATCAGCTGAGATCATTCTTCAGGCTTTTGACTCTTTTAGAAGAGAGAGACGTGAGAGAAAGTTTTGTTTCCTTTCCTATCCTATAGTCTTGTGTGGACTAATTGTATCACACTAAACYGATTATTTCCATCTTTCCCATCCTCAGAAATACTTCCACATAGAAGGAAATTACCTTTGGGAATCAGGTGCATGGAAGAATTTATTACAACCCTAAACATGGACATAGTTCCTGTTGAGCATGTCCAGCATCCTTGACCATACCTGCTSCACTGGGGAGGAGAGCATATCAAAGTGGGGTGAGTGAGTACTTTAGTCCCAAAGGAAGGAGTGGAAAAGGTTTGACAAGTGTTGGATCACAAGAAATTCCAAGTAGATATTAAGAAACAGTATTCTGCACCTCAAAAGTGGTCGAGCTTCGGGGCAGAGACACAGAGAGGTTGTGGGATCTCCATCCCTTGGGGGATTGACACCCACTGCACTAAGTCCCAAGCAATACGATCTAAGTTCGCCCTGCCTTGAGATAGGAGTTGGACCAGAAACCTTCAGAGGGCCTTTCCAACCTACATTACCCTATAGCTCTATTAGTTGAAAGCTCCTTTCTGCACAACCAGGTCAGGCTTCAATGGGCTCCAGTCTASCTTTCATCAGGCAGCTCTCCAGGGCAGGGACCTCCTCACTGTGTGTGAGCAGGTCCTTTTCTTGGTCAGRCTCTTAAAACACTGCCTTGATATCCATAATAATAATAATATAAAAGGTGAGGATGGTGTCTTTCACTTTTCACTTGTGTGACTTGTTTTTTACAGAAAATTTTAACTATTCTGAATTTCGAGGRTATCAGCACAGGGCCAAGATACACCCAGTGTGCATGTCCATGCACACACACAAGACCCCAGCCTTCAGCACTGTGCAATAGCACACAAAGGAGTGCTAGCAAATTATAGGCACAAAAATGAAAATATTCCTCCAAACATCAAGAACTGACCAAGGCCACCAGTGGAATTATATGTCTTTGTGCTCCCACTGCTTTTCCRGGGAGGAAGCAAACCAGCCTGCTCTGAAACACATCTGAGGAGCAATACTACCTCTTTAAAAATGGAGGATGGACGGCTGTCCTGCTGCCCAGAGGTCATGATCCAGACTTCTCTTTTGAGATGACATGCTTCTTTATATCCCCATATGGATTAGGCTGCTATGGAATGTAAGGAAGTGTGTGGTTTCAGGGAGATTCACCAGTGTCCTCTGCTTCCAGCTAMTGCAAGGATTCAAATACTTTTGTATAACTGTATTTTAGTTGAATTTGACTTTGTYTGCAAAGCTGCCTATAGTCAGGCACATTATATTTACTCTACAGGCCCCCAATGCCTGTGGAAAGCATTGGGGAATGGAAATTTGATTACAAAAAATGTATTCTGTACATCTTTCTCCAGAAAATCACCCTTCTGAATATAGATTCTTCTTAAGAAAAATTATATTTACCTAGTCCTGAAAGAACTTTTGGAGGGTTTTTGAAATCACTACATCTCAACAGTGTACACAAAATCCTTTCATCTTCCAAGCTCTGCTTAGTTCTTCGCTCTAATGATGCTGTATAGCAGCGAGTTCAGCAGATTTGTTGTAAATCGTAAGACAGTTACTCAGCAGACTTTCACCCAGGACAGCCTGGAGAAATCCTGGATATGCCCAGAACATATTGGATATCCTGTTCCCTGGAGCTGAACAGCTCAAATCATTTCTCACATATTACCTTCTTGTATTATAGGCCAAATATTCAAAACTTTAGACAGCTTTCAGTCCATCTTAAATTATTTTAAGAAAATTTCTGGGAAATTTTTTAGAAGCTCTGCAGCAATAGAGACTGTTAGCATTACRGCCTAACCCTTGAAAGGTCTTCACACACTTACTCCCCTGGGAAATAATGGGAATTCAGTCCCAAAATACCCTTAACAAACTTGACCTACTTAGGAGCTTAAAGACGTATCTATGTTGCAGTGATTACAACAGCTAGAAATGTTCACAATTTACTTTTAAACTGGCTATCATGGGTACAGCTAACAAGTAAACATAGTAATTCAGCAGATTCATACCCATATATTTGTCCAGCTTCAGGGTAAGTTGTGCAGCTCATTCTGAACATGTTCTGATGTAAGCAATGCCCGAGCAAGCTGCAACTTACATTCTTTGGCCTCATATTCCAAAGAGGTTTTGGCACTTGGTGTTCGAGTCACACTGTCCACATTGCTATTAGTGCACAAAATAGCGCTAGGGTCTGTTTCCTGGCCCTGAAACCAATGGAAAAGAAACAAGAATTCAGCTGTCTCAGCGCCTTAAAGAGAATGGCCAACTTCAAACTCTCTGTTGGGAATGATCCCTAGTCTGCCCTGACTCTCAAAACGAACCTGGGAATTGCTACTCAGTACTAGTTAACACGGGGTAAAAACTGTGCTAGGGTCTGTGCTAACACAGCAAAAACCACGAGTTCCTGTGCTTGTGTCTCAGCACTACTTAGTATACCAATAGAGACCTTGAAACCCACGACATTTAGGTTCTTCAGTCACCAAGATGCTTTTCAAAATTTCAGTCTGAATCAAAACCCAGACTTCTGCATCTGATCCAAGCCTTGTGGTCTCCCCAATGTAATTCAAGAAGGTGCTTGCCAGGCACTATCTCATGATGTCCTTTTTCTACAGATTCGACTCTCAGGTTTATGAAAAAGTACTTCAGAATAAAAATATAGTAGAGGAAAATGCTCTTTTCTTCATTAATGGCATCARCTGCACAAGAGATTCCTGCAGGAAGAGCATGCAGGGATATGAATCCAGACCTCTGTTCTCTTCCTGGCTTTGCTGATCAACACATTGTCCATGTCTCAAACACATTTCCWTTCTGCGCTTGATGACCTCCTCATCTCTAAAATGTGGAAGACAATTTTTTTGTAGTAATGAGAGCAACAGCGTGTGATGAGCAATCGAGAATTGCCATGTCCTCTCAGGGACATTTTTTGTAGCTCTCCTTACTTGTTTCCTCTCTCTTCTTACAAGTTCCATCAAGAAAGGAAACAGTCATGTGAGGTGTGATTTTAGGGGATCAACACTAGCTCTTACATTCGGTGCTCGGGAAGAGAAGCAGACACTCACAGCTCGTTGTTTCAGGCTCTCCGCACACTTGGGCAGACATTTCTGCTTCAGTCATGCTCCCATTTGGACTTCAAGATTTTCTTTGCAACTGCAACTTCAGACTTCTGTTACTGGTAATGGAAGATGAGACTTTGGCAATGGAGGGACCTTTCCCCATCTGTCCCAGTATAACTCATTGTATGCTCTGGGAAATAGTGAACTAATGGGCAGGACTGTCCCATGGAAGTGAGTGCAGCTACTCCTATACAGGCAAGGAAGCAGAAGTGCAAGGAAGTCACGTCACTTGGCCAAGATGTCGGAAGAGATCAACAGCACAGTCAAGAGCTCAGGTCTTTCTTCTAACCATGAAATAACACTGTTCCAGTAACGTAGCAATATTAAGAAGAAAAATCACATAGAATARGTTTTTGGAGTATTTCAGGATTCTCTTGGCCACCTCAGGTTAGAGAAAGAAGTGAAAAACAAAGTTAGACTTCCCTGTAATTCTGAACACATCATGTCTATCTTGTGTTACTGAAGGTAGGACTCAGCTCCAGATCTATGCTCTTAAATGCAGGTGCCTGCACGCACACTGTTTTTGTAGTCTGTGGAGATGTGGGCTTTATTGAGCTACTTAAAAAGACACACCTAGTAACTTTGGAGATGCCATAAGAATATCCATTGCAATCTAGCTGTTCCTCTAGATTTCAGGTATGTCCTGTGCCATACCTGCTTGCCACGTATGGATGTCTCAGACACCCCAGGGTTTCTCAGACAGTGCTGGATGCTTATTTATATGTTGGCAAATGAAGCTTCCCCTTCTGGCTGGTCAGCTGAATTCATCTCTAGTCTTGACTAACCATATTGACATTATTTCCAGTCACTGGAATGGAGGCCCAGACAACCAGCACGCAGGGAAACACAGTGAATAGATGCCTAAATTCGGGTGTTTAAATCTAGAGCTGAATCCCATCCCTCATTTACTTTCTGCAGCTGTCTCCAGCTTGCTTACGCCTGTTCCACTATATCCTGCAATGATCATTAACTCTTGCTGCACAGCATGGGCCAGGATTAAGTTACGGGCACACACTTGCAGAGACACATGAGAAGGAACAATGCAGACCAGTCATGAAGACAAAGAAACTAAGGTTCAGGGAAACTTCTCATATGGCTGGTGGTCAAGGCCACTGTTTTAGCTCTGTACTTCCCTCTGCCCACTGGTGGGTGAAGGTAAAAATGTGAAATGGCTGAAGGATGGGCCTAATTCTCCCTCCCTTCCAGCAGCTCATTAGCAGATTGCAACCACTTCATGCTAGTAGGAGAGTGCATGAAATGAATTTGGTAGCTGAATGCTTGTCTGAGCTGTCTCCATGGACGATATAGAATTTCTGCTGTTAGCATTTTCTCTCATAAAAAGTAGCCCTGATGAAGAAAAGAAAAAGCTTTTATCAAGCACAGGAGTCCTGAGGTTGCCTGGGTTAACATTCCTCCCAAAACTGAGCATTGAGAAGGGAAGAGGAGGGGGAAAAAAGAGAAAAAAGAAACACTTCTAATTGAAATGTTTTTCAGAGGAAATTTTGTCAGGTTGCTGACAAATCACTTTCACTTGGAGAGGGGCCTAGGCACAGGGCTGGAAAAATGCTGCTTTTGTCCTATTTGGAAGCCACCACGTGCCCCACTGCTCATGGTCCCTGGCAGCTGTCTCCTCTCTGAGACTCCCAGGTACAGCTGGAGGGCGCGAGGCGGCTCTCTGAAAAGTGATGCCTGACTGACAACTGGCAGGTGACTTCCCTTCAATTGACAAAGGAAGCATCTTTYCTCCCTTCCTCCCTCCAGCTTTTCCTTTTTTATTATTAAAAAAAAAGGGGGGGGGGGACCAGAGGGAGAAAAAACAGCAGGCAGCAAACAGCTGTATGAAGAGCGAGTTTCTAATATGTTGCTGTGGCTCTGGATGGGCAAATACTGAGCCCTCAAATTTCAGGGGACTTTCCACATTACCTATGCCCAGTCTCATGCGCTGAAGCTTAAGTGGACCACAAATGTGCTCTCAGAATAAGYCCATGCTCCATGAAAGATCTAGACAGAGATGCAAAAGCTGGCTCTTGTGGTTTAGACCCACCTCTAAACACTGTTGACTTACTTCTCTTTTAGTGAGAAATTCATCCTAGTCCAGGCAACCACTCAGAGCCTGGAGAATCACATGGACCCTGTGCAGACACCATTTCTCAGCCAAAACTGGATGTAAAAGAAGCCCTCTGAGGTGGGAGGTGGAAGGATGCAGAGGTCTCCTAGGCTGGTCTCTTATCTGTGGTGGCATCCTTCTCTTCCCCCTAAGGAATGATTGGTACCAGCGCTCCTGTCTAACCCGTCTAATTCACATTGCAGGTAAGGCACAGAGAAGGCATCATGCTGCATGGTCAGGAGCTATGCTCTGCTCTGGCTGGTCAAATGGAACCAAGCCCATCTTCCTCAGAGGTTTGGTCCCCTTCAACCAGCTATAGCAGTGTTGAAAGCATCCAGCCGGGAAGATATGCTTCCCTCCACCTCGGCTCAGCCCACTGGCCTTTCCTTCYGAACGGATCTGCTATCCCTCCAAACAGCTTCTCCAGAGATGCACCTGGGAGGAGGGGAAAGACCCTTCCAAGAAGGTTTGGGATAGGTTTTTGGATTTGCTTAGCATCACTGCAAGAGTGCTGGCTCCAACTATTTGCTTCCTTCCAGAGTCAGGAGAGAAAATCACCAAATCTGAGCATCCTCATGTCCACTCCAGCTTGTACCAGCCTGGCATACTTTCACCTGCTATGCCTCTGCCCTCTCTGGCATTACCATAGTCCCAAAATACCAGGTATAAGTTTTGCTGGCTGCACAAAATTCAGCAGGTTTCTAGACGGTGGGAATCCTCAGTTTCTTGACATCCAACCTTCTTTATTTTCCTTCCTTGGCAAACATGTATCCATATATACCCCTCTGCTGAGCACAGCCAGTCCAAGTAATTAAATTAAAAAAAATAAATAAATTTCAGAAAAAGCAAAGATATTTTTATATTTTTGAAAGTGCACTGCATCCCTATGCCTTTTCTTATTTATTTAATACAAAAAAGGAGCTAGAAGGAAACATAGTCTACAGGKTAAAGAGTTGTGGTCACAAGAAGCAGCAAATCAGTTATCCCATAGCCACTTACCCCACAACACACAGCACCTCACACATCCTCATGCAAGGTATCTTCCCACTGCACACTGCAGAAAATGAAGAAAAGCAGCCAAATAGCTTGAAAACCTCTTTGCTTATAAAGCCTAACCAAGAATATGTGTTTTCTGACCCAGGAAAATAATTTAGATGCCTAACTTCAGACATTCAGCTCTGTAAGTCCCTCTCGCTCTCCACTCCAACTGCATAGCTGTCATTAAATAAATGAATAGATGCATATAAATATCACTTCATTAGGAGTGAGAACAGATTCATCTGCTCTTTCACTTGTCAAATTGTACATGTAGTTCCTTTCTTTGCCACTTTGTACGGAAGATGGCAAACTTGCATACTTAGAGAAGAGTATGGGATTTGCTTGGAAATCACTGTAATACAGCCCAAAAAGATCAGTTGTCCTCAGCCTGTAGCCTGGGTGGTTTTAACAAGGAAGTCTTTGTTATCTTTAGGAATAAAGCAAACCTTCATCTCCGCAATTAAAATTACCAGTATTTTTTGTCTATAAAYCTCATGACATTTTACAGAGACCTCTCAAAACCTTTTCCTATGTACAGATGAGAAAATAAAATAGGAGAAAAAAAGAAAAAAAAAGAAAATTGTTCCCTTCAGACCCCAACAGATGTTCACCTTCTAAGTGCTTCTGACACATAGTTGGCATTCCCCTTCCCCTGCCCTATCCTCTGTCCCTTTTAACACAACAACTGCTAGCATTGCTCTGTTCTGGGCACATACCAAACCGCATCCAGTATCATCGTGCTGCAGATCAACACCTCACTTGTCAAACGCCAGGGAAATCACAGGCCCAAGGACATAAGAGTGCAGATRCTGAGTGGAAAGTAGGTTCATCAGCTTGCCTGGGAGTGTGAGGGGAAGGGTACAAGGCCAGAACTCCTGTGTTCTCCTCCTAGGTTTAGTACTGTTGGTCTTTGGTTCATCTTCTCTGAAGCTCTTAGTTTTTGCTGGRTGGTGGGGAGAAGGGAGCATCGATGGAACATGTACAGATATCAGTGTATCCCGAGTAGGTAGTGTCTTTTTCACAGGGCAATGATGTCCCATGAAGTGCTCCATGTTCTCAGTCCCTGCATCTGCCCTAGAGGGATGCACTGAAATACAGCTTGGTTTCTAGCAGTYCTGCATGGCCAATGTTCATTGGAAGATGTGAACACCCCAGGGGATAGTGTGCAGCTCAATCCGTCAAGTAGTCTAACCAGGATCACTTGGATGTGACAGAGAAGACAAAGGACACCTATTATGAAGCCCCCATCACATTTCTTGGGTTGTCCTTCATTAGCAACTGTTAGATAGTTTTTAGATGCCTTTTGGCCCGTAGGAGGTGATAGAGGTCATGATTTTTGCCTCACTCTCTTAGCTAATTTTCGTGAGTCATTAGGCAGAATGTTCATTCGCTTGTTTTTTTCTCTCTCCTCCTCCGGACTGTCCTTTGTTCTCCTGAATTGGGCACACCAAGCATTGCACACAGATGTGCTGTGACTATGATACTYTGCCTAACAATGTGCTATCAACACGTCATTCTTTCATGCCTGCTCTTTCTTCCATGGTTTAACACTTGCCTTTCCATTCATACTTCACTCATACTTGCTGTTTCTACCATAAATTTCTGTGTCTTGGTGTCCTGGTGTAYGCTGAATGCTCACATGCTTAAAGATTACAGGTTGCTTTGGTAGAAAGGTATGTACCATCTTTGTGTCCCTGGACATTTGGGAATGATACCTCTGCTCATAAATGCTTTTGTGAAGGGAGAGAAGAAGGAGTATGTGCATTGTATGTGTTTGCTGCTGCTACAGAATTACAAAGTCTATTAAAATCAGATCAAAAGACAAACTGTTCCATGACTCTCCCYGTCATAGAATCACAGAATCACAGAATGGGTAAGATTGGAAGGGACCTCAGGAGATCATCTAGTCCAACCTCCCTGCTCAACAGGGTCACCTACAGCATGTTAGACAGGGCTGCATCCAGGCAGGTCTTGAAGATCTCCAGAGAAGGAGACTCCACAACCTCTCTGGRCAACCTGTTCCAGTGCTCTGTCACTCTCACAGGAAAGAAATCTTTCCTCAAATTGAGGCAGAATTTACTGTGTTTCAGTTTGTGCCCATTGCCTCTTGTCCTGTCACACGGTACCAATGAAAAGAGTCCAGACGCATTTCATAGTTCTAAACCCTTGAAGTTTTTCCAGCACTTCATGAAACCTACTCCCAGTTTGAAACTGCTCCTGGAGATAAGTCAAAGGGGGATTTTTAGTTCTAATCTGCTATGGCTCTTCCGAAGGATTAAATCCACATACCCTCCTCTCAGCTAACTGCCTTTTACAAATACCTGCCTGGCCCTAGCAGTGGACAGACAGAAAACTTGATTCTATCCCAAGTGTCCCTAAGCCGCTTGCCAGGAGGACAGTACCTTCTGCCAAACTGTGTTTGCCTGGACTGGCTGKGAACCCGATCTCATGAGGGATGGGAGCAGGGGTGGCTAGGCTGGCAGGTGGGAATGGTGCCTGCTGCCTGGGCTCTTTGCACTGTAGCCTCACTGCTGCTCCRGGCAGCATGGCCTGGGGTAGAGCACAGGCAGGGGATGGCATCTGGTCCTGGGAGGGAGCCCAGCTGGGAAGGGACATGGAGGGTCTGTAGAGCCGTTTACRTAGGGATGGCCCAGTCTTGAACATGCTGCTTGAAGTGATGCTCRTAGCTGAAGATCTTGTAGCTGGTGGCAACGCTCTGTAGCCAGGAGCTGAAAAGGAGCCAGAAGAAGCAGTGGTTGTTTCAGCACACCAAGCTGGGTGTGAAGGTGCTACAGGAGAGAGAGYGGGAGGTAAGGCTGGACCTCGAAGCTGCCACTGGAGGATTGCCACTGGCATGATTTGAGCTGCAATGCCCCAAGCCACAACACAGGCRTGCTGGGCAAGAGGATGCCCTTTGGGAAAGGATACGCTCCTGGGAAAGGAGCTATATGCGAAGCAGGGTGATCCCCATGCTGCTGGAGCCCAGGGGAGTCTACAGCACTTAAGGGAGCTGCTGGGCTCCCCCCACCAAATCCAGGACCTTCACCCTTTCCCTCAGCTCCTCCTACACGTCCAACCGCAGCTAGAAAAGAGGTGCTTGGACATCACCTKTTCTCCCGCTCCAGACCTCAACACCTCCCAGGCTGTGCTCTGGATCCTTTCTCACATTGATTTTGTAGACAAGCAAAATCCAAAAACTTTGACTAGAGCAAGAACTTACTGCAGAAAGYAGGGCTGGAAAAATCGGTCCAGTATGTCTTGCCTGTGTCTCTGTCATCTCAAACTGAGTGCAACACATGCTTAAATCCTGTTTAAAAGAGATTTGTGTTTAAGTCCCATTTAAACACCTGCCTAAACTAAGGTATGAGCTTACGGATTTCCTAAGCATCTAAAAATTGGGCTAGTAACAACCTCTGAAACACACATTATCACCAAAAATATAATATTGCCAGCCAATGTTACCCCTCTCCCTTCAAACACTGCTTTTTCCTTTCCCTTGTGTTTTCAGTGGATGCCAATTTGTTTTCCAGTCTTGTCTTTCAGCATGCAGTTTTTTGTTTGATTGTTTTCTCTTTAATCATTTTTATTCTTTGCACTATATATCTAGCGAGAATCTCCCAGCACTCAAATATTATGGATTTTGAAAGTAAATAATTTAAGAAATAGTCTTGAACTTTTTCAKAATTAAATTAAGACAAAAAATGGATTATTACTTTTTTATGAAGGGGAAAAAAAGCATATTAAAAAGTCAAGAGAGCAGGAATAAAAGTGGAAATAGTCCCACAGCTTAAAAAAGAAAAAAGATTTCAACCAATTCTACAGCTAAATAACTCAGAAAATATAATCAAMAATATGAATGAGCACACATATATGTGTCTGTTTGCTCCATAGCAAAAGGAAAAATAAAATGTATAAAACAAGATAGCAAAGAACACTTAGTTTCTTGATGTGATGCTCACTCTTCCTATTCCCCTGTTACACTACAGTAGCTTGTCAAGTTAAATCCTTCCTTCTTTTCAGCAGTAAATATATCCAGAGCTTCAACCAAGAGATTACTTAGCACTTCTGCAAATCAAAACTAATAAAAAATGCAAACAATATAAAAAGGAAGTGTCTATTTGAATATTCAAAGCTCAGAATTTGACTTTGTGGTGATCTGGAACAAAATGTCTTGCTTCAAGAATGGTCAAAAAACACAATTTCATTCCWTTTCACATTATTTTATACAAAGAAAGAAAATATYTTTCTGTTTTTAATAAGGGATGCTGTTTCTTGTTTTTAGGTCAATTTGAAGCTAAGCAAAACCAGCACGTTTTAAAAACATCTTCCCCTGTATTTCCTCTCGCCTCCCCAGACAAACTATTAATCAAATTCACGGTGAATTTGTGAGTAGTTTTCTCCTCCTAAAAATGTTTTTAGAAAGCAAGAAATAATATCAAACCAAATCCAGTTCAGCTATTTCTGCCCCRCAGTGAGTACGGCAGGACAACGGTCTCACTCCTGTCTCTGCTGAGCTCTGTAAGGCAAGAACAGCATCTTTGGTTTTGGAGCAGAGAGGGCGACAGAAACAGCATTTTCACATATGTCATATGCATGATTTGACTACCACCAGTTCTGATCTTGCTTCATCCCTGTTAATGTGATTTTTTTTTCCACTGACTTAAGTGAAAAGTCATTCTCTGCCATTGCATTATATTAGAAAATGATTGTGAGATGACTAGGAGAAATGATGAGTAAACTCAGGAAAATAATTCTTAGAAATTTCCAGGGTTGCTTTGCCTTCAGAAAGTACAAAAGTGACCTATTTTTATTGCAGATATTTTAAATTCCGAACCATTTTAGAAACAACCTTCAGCCATTCTGAATTAAGCAACTCCCTGTTCACAATGAGCATCTTGAAAATATTCTGCAGGACATTTATGGACATAAARTAGATTACAATTTTAATGGGCACTAATGATCAAAACTGCCAATTTTGAGGAAGTGTTGCATTCAACCCAGAAAGCTGCTTTTTCAAAAGGAAATATATAAGCACATACAGTCCCRTGGAAAAATTCAAAACAGAAGATATTTGAGAGCCTAATGTTACACACATCATCATCTCAGKCTTTCGAAGACAGATGCTTGACATTCAAAAGCTCTTGGGCTTCATGGTCAAGGTGTCCACATGAGCTGGGGCATGGCAAGCGCTCTCCTTCCRAAGGGAAGGGCATCACCATTGGCGCCTTTATCCTCATGATTCCCGTTTCCACAGCCACGCCAACCCCTGCAGCTCCACTGCTTCCTCAGGCAACCTCAGCTCCAATGGGCTTTTCCATCGAGTCCTGCTCATGCTTTTCTCTGTTCCCCCTCTGGAATCTGGAATCTGTTATTTTAGTCATGAAGTTTGCTGGTGCTCAGCATGAGTTACCCACACAGGATGCAGCAAGCTGCTATATGGGGGTGAAGAGCCTGTTTTTTTGCTATGAAAGCAGGAGTTTCAGCACACAGTCACCATCCCATGGATCGTCAATGTTTCCTTCATTTGGGAGTCTGAGCTACACAACATACAGATCATTCTGGCCTTGACTTCACATCTCAACCAAGCACCGTAGTCAGGCCCGTAACAGCCTTGGCTCACCCCACAGCAGTAGCTGTCTTGTCCTGTTGACTTTTGAGGGACAGTAGTCAGTGATGGTAAAGAGGRGAGAGAGGTTGAGAAAAGAGCCCCCAAGAAAAGGTTAAGAAAGACGTGCCATCACGCACAGGAATGGTCAGTGGTCAACTACTGTTCATCAGCTCTTCCCTCAACCATGACCAGTTCTACCTGAGCATGAAACCATTACCTGAACTGGGATTTAGCACATTTCCTCCCAATCCAGTCTGAAAACTCTTTTTTTCTCCCTTGAGGGAATGAAGGTCACATGRGTGCATGCCTCTGTCAATCTCTCTTTCACAAAAAGGAAAGAAAAAAAAACARAAAGAAAAGAAAMGCAGTTGCTCAAACATCTGATAAACATTTTACTTTACTTGATGCAACTTTATATGTCAAGGCCTTGCTTGAATCCTTTTCACACAAACTTCATATTGGGATGGTGAGACATTTGAGTACTTTGCCTGCTAGTCTCCTTCTGTTTGTCAAGCACACATTTCATATCAGTCATCAGCTTTTGTGCACCACATATGTCCTGTGGTATTTGGCACCTTTCCTGCTGCTGTTCTGGCCCCTGAGATGGCCCAGAGGAGCCCCTTGGGCACTGGGGGGTGGCAGCAGAGACGAAGGCAGTAGGGATGTGTCCCTACAGGGATGCGTTGAGATTTTTTTCCAGATTTTCCAAGCTGGCACGCGCCAGGAGGAGGATTTCTCTCCTCAGCTATAAGCACACTTTAATTTAATATTTCTCTGTTTACAGCTTATTTAATTAAAATAACAGGAGAAATGAAAACAGAGAGTAAATCCAGCTACTATCTTGGAAGAGCTTTTAGCAGCTCCTTAAGTGATTATTTCAGGGAAACCAGATTTTTCTTACAGTCATGTATGCAACTCCTATATATTTATACAATCTTCTCACTGCTCTGCACATTATGGGTTATACAGGTAAGAGAAGGAACAATTAGAAAAATAACCTTTAATCACTCATAACCTTTTCTTTCTCTCTTCCAAAAGATCATTGCTCCGCCCTATTTGGATCATTCTCTTTAACCAACAGCTCCTGCCGTTCCTCAGTGCATTTCAAAATTTGGAGTATCTAAAGAGGCTTAATTTCAAGTACTAGTAGTTTTAGAAGGGTGCAGATCTTTCGATGTGAAAGGTTGGGTGTAAAAATGATAGTTTCTGGACTGTTATTACAACTAAACATCCAGTTGCTCTTTACATAAAAAACATCCTTAGCCCACAGAGGGCAATTTTGTGATTTTTTACTACTCGTAGTAAMATGGATAAAACTGGTATTTTAATTCTGTGCCAAGGGATTGTGACCAAGCCAATGAACAAGTAATCCTGTTACCATCATTTACAAATGACAAATAATGATAATTCACAGACTCAGCTTCTGATGTTTATGAAACTAAAAAGCATGTTCAGGATTCYGGTTTGGTGTTAGTCATTCAAACTTCTTTATATTTTGGTTCTTTAATTCACTTGTGATCCTTATTACCTATTTTTCTTAATCCAAAATTCTCATTTGGTTGATTGCAAAAATATTTCATAAAATCACAAATCCAACTCCTCTTCAGCTGTTAACTATTTTAAAGAAGAAGAGTTCAATCCAGTCTAAGCAAGGACAGCAGTTCAAAACTGAAAAAGATGCATGCAGTTCTCTTAAAAAGCAGAAATAGAGAACAGATACCCATATGAATAACTAGGATTTGGACACCTGAAGGAAAAAGTCTTGGCTGGAAACACTGGAGTGAAAATACAAAGAAATGTCCTTAGCCTACCCATGTTCCTAGTCTGGAATCACAAGGGAGCAGCAACTCTACCAGGAGTTCACAGAGTGCCATAAAAGGACCCCGTACTCCATCCTGCCCATAACATTTCCATGCCTACAATCCATCACTACTTACAAGGTTTCCATTGCACGGAAAACAGAAACTTCCTCCTCCTTGAGCAGCAATAGGGAAGCAAAGACCAGTCTATGATTTTCACAATCCCTGTTTGGCCCACATAAGCCTGTGCTGCCTCACAACCTATTCTACAAAATTAATCTGCAACCCACCTTTGCAATGAAGAGGGTTCATACAAATAGCATTTGTGAGAACTATGGCCACGCAGCTCCAAGGCTGGGACGCTTATGAGCTACAGCTTAAAATAAATGTCTACACTGGCAGAGCTGCCTGAATTATCACTTGCAAATAAATTATCTGATGAAACAAATAAGTTATCTGATCAAATCTTTTTTCAAGAAAATAATTCACACTCTTATTTGCTGTTTGYGATGATCTGCCATGGATATGGTTTGGATGAATCATTGTCAGTTAAAGCTTTGTCTGTATGTTCTCATGCTGATATACTGTAGATACAGGTTACTTTAAGCCAACTGCTTCCTGACTGGATGTGAGAGAGTCTGGCCACAGAAATATTAAAAGAGTTGCAAGCATCAAAGAACGGAATCTTTCATGTGATGTGTACTACTGCCATTATAGGGTCCTGCAAAACATTCACATCCTGCRGCGGGTGGGAGCACAAAGCACAAATGCTCAGTGGATTTGGGGCTGTTTTGGCTGCCCTCAAGAGACTGGACTCTACAAACAATGCTGACTGTATACTTTTATCCTCCCAGAGTCAGAAGCTAAGCACAGGATACTCATCTTCACAAAAATATCCTCACTCACACACTGATATAGTGACATGACCATCAGTTATCTCCTATAATAGTTCTGAGACTTCATTCCTGCGGTCCTCTGCATATTCACTTCTTCTGWCTGGGATCATATATGTTCTGTAGCTGCATCTGCTGTGGGTTCAAAGAGGACTGATGAAAACCCCAGTCAAAAAAGCCCCAGACCTTTGCAGCTCCCTGAGCTGCTTTGCAGACGATATCAGTCTTGCTCATCCCTGTATCCATTGTGGCACCAGCTTGTTAGCTCTCATCCCCAGCTTGCTGTTTCCAGAGAAAAATAAAGAGAAGAGGGTCCACAAACGAGCAAAAGAGGAAGGATTACAACCTCCAGCATCAATGAAGAAGCTGTTGGAGAAGGAATAAATGGCCATGCAAGGTCACACATTGGTTGAAACAGGTACAGGATCACAGTACCTTTTCTAGCCCTAATTGGGTTCAGCAGGTCTGTTCATCCAGAACAGAGAACTGTTAAAGTCACCAGTGATGGTCCATTTCAAGTGGGAAATGATTCAAGAGCTCTGCTTGACATCATTCCTATTCCCTTTGCCCTCATCACAGCATCATCAGCCCAGACAGGACCTTATCAGGCTAAGGAGCGTTGTTTGGGTTAAAACAAGACGTTGCATGTCTGTTGCCCACTTGCTGGCCCCCACTCTGCTGCTGTGAAGCTTTTTGTCTCAGAGAATAACCACTGAATACCGGTGGTTATTCTCTGAAATTTCTACCCAGGATAGTTCTGTCAAATGCATCGCACTGCGGTCAGAAACTGCATATGTTTGGAAAAATGATAAATTTCCTTTTCTTATGGAAAAAACAAAAAAGAGTCAACTCAGACCTTGGCTAGGTGAAAGGGCCAGAACAGCAGGAGCCCCACTGTGTATTTTTAACTTGCCTCAAAACCACTCTGAGTCACTTCTCTAGTCTTTTTGAATTATGACACTTTCTTCCACAAAATGTCATGGGCAAGAGTCATTTTTCTAAAAGAACAAAAAATAAGAAAAAGAAAGAAAAAAAAATGGAACTTGGGTTCTAAAAATACAAGGTGATGAATGAGCAAGTTTTTTAGCTTTTATCCAGCTGGAGGTAGGCGGCCACCGTGCAAGCAACATTATTACCGCAGCTTACGTTATCAAGCCTACTAGACAGCCCTAAGAAGCTGGATGGGTACAAAGAGTGCAATGAGCACACCGATGATAAAAATAATTTTGTGAAGGGACCTAGTTTGGTTTAAAGCAGTGGGTGGTGGAATACAAGGTTGTGGCCAACCAGTTGCCATTCAAGGGCTGCTATTTCGGCAYGTAAAGTTGACCCCTGAATACTCAGCGTGATTCCCTTCCCTAGAGCACTGCACGTCTGCCACAGCCGTGCGCCGCTGCTGAAACCGCGAGCCTGGAGATTAAAGGCTCCGCGCTGCTTTCGTTTAAGCTGCRTGATGTTCTGCATCTCAAGGGCTGCTTCCTGCTCTGACAAGCGACAGAAGAAGACAGTTCCCAAAGCTCACCGGCACGTGGGAAGCAGTGGTCAGCAAYGTGGGAGCAAAGTGGCCTCAGAGCCACCATGGTGAGGTTTCTTAAAAAAGTAGGCTGGCTTCTGGGACACTTGCTCCTCCAGCAGAGAGGACCCACCAGCTCATGAACGTCCTCTCTGAGATCTGGAAGGAATCTGGGAGAAAAAGCCAGAACGATGCCTGCACAGTTGTCAGTTTATCCCAGCAGTTCACAACAACCGACCACGCTCATCGCGCTGCAGCGTGGTAGAAAGGGCCTCTTACAGATGAGAATAGAGATTACTGGGAAAATGTTCTTACTTAACCATGCTGCCTTATCTTTTCTCCACTTCATTCTACCCAAAATCTGGTCTGAGATTTCAGCGTYGGGTTCTCACTTACATCAAGCTTTCCCTATCTATCTGTACCCTCCTAAAAATGTAAACCTCCTTGTACCTGGGACCAAACTTTTCAATATTTGCTGGAGATCACTCCCATCTGGCCTCAGTTCAGGACTAAATTTCAGCCTTGTGAAGTGCCTGAGAACGTGAAGTGAGAAATTTCAACATCCAATATGCTAGTATCTCTCCTCTGTTTTGTCAGCTGGAAGAATATGCTCCAATGCATAGACAACCTTATACACTTCTACATTCCCCATTTTGCTGTGCTACTGAAGTCAGGGCTGGAACATCCACTTAAGAACAACAAACATGTACCTGTGTGTGAGAAACTTATATCTGCAAATTTCAATGCAAATTTTCATAGATAGAACTAATAAAATTATACAAGCGTGAAATTTGAGGTKATTTGATTTTTATTTTTTCCAACGAATGCTGCAAAAAACTGGCCTGCAAGTATTCTCCAGATAAGTCTGTGAAATGTTCTTCTCCTTGCTGGCCACAGATTTTCAGTTTCATAAACTCTGTGCACTCAGTGCAACCACTCCTAAATTTACTGCAGACTAAGTTAGAAAAGGATCAGGACTGCTGCAGCTAGAGATGAAAGAAGCTGACAAATCTGCAGTGGTAACTGTTACTGAGATAAGACTGAATAAACCAAGGACTTCCTGACAGGCTTCAAAATTTATTTAATTTAAAATAATAAATATAACGCTTCCAAAAGGAAAAGTTATCCAAAGGTTAGGACATGGAAACTGCATGGAAACCTAGAYTGGGGGCAGATTTAGCTCAGTTGGTTAGAGCATGGTGCTGCTAATGCCAAGGGCGTGTATTTAATCCCTGTATGGGGCTATGCTGAGGGTTAGACTAGATGACCTCCAGAGGTCCCTTCCAACCTTACCATTCTATGATTTCTCTACAATTTCCTGATCTGAGACCAATTTCTTGTTGTGGTCTTCAGTGAGTGGTAGAGTCTTTCATTGCAGTGATTGTGAAGAAGTGGCATGTAACAGTTCTCTACCTTTGAGGGGGTCTGGGAGCATCAGGATGTCTTGTGAAGAGGACTTGGAGCACCACACTCCAAAGAAAGGGTGGAGATATTCCCAGGCAGAAGAAAAAAGGTTCAGAGGTCTTGAAAACCCAGTCCAAGAAGAAAGGGGGAAGGAGGTGGGAAAAGAAGTTAGGATTCTGGGTTTTTGTTGTTGTTGTTGTTGTTGTTGTTTTACTTTAAAGAAAAAAAGAAATAACTTGTCCTTGTCCCCACTGGGGCAAAGAATAAAAGTCTCAGCCTGCAGCAAGTGAAATTTGAGATGGACATTAGGAAAGCATTTTTTAAAGGTGAGGACACTGAGGAGGTGCAGGGGAGAGTGTGGTGTTCCCATGAGGGCAGATTGCTGCCTGGAGTGCCATGGGTGCAGGACCCAGCATCCYTTCTCTCCCAAATTTCATGTGATTCAGTAGGGCTGAGGTGCCAGTAAGACACAGGATGTAAGCAGATAACACAGCAAGAAAAGAATTTCAAAATGAGTTAATTGTGTGTATAAAACACTCTACCAGATTGGATACAAGCCAATTTACCCACAAAGGGTTTATTTTTTTCCTTTCTTTTTTTAAAATGTAGTTTGTAACTGATTGCGAAACATTTTGTCACAGGATGTCTTTGGGATCAAGAAGATAAAGCATTTGCAGAGAGATAAGACTTTTAATCGATAACAGAACTATTCAGACATTAACTTTATTGCTAACAACAAAAACAAATACATGAGGAGAGATACTAAACCATCTATGCCCAAGAGAGACCTTTATCATCTCTGAAGATCTACTTGCAGCTTAGATTCCCCTCTCATCAGCCAGCTCTTGCATTTCTCAGACCTTCCTTTAATGCTTTTTTGCCAGCCACATTTGGAGACAGCTCACAGGGCTAGATGTACTCCTGAAATTCTCTCACAAAATCTGGTTTCCACCTATATGAAACCTCTGTTCCTCTGATTGAGGTGTCTTCTTTCACTGAGACCTCACAGCAAGTCCTCGGGTCTGCACAGTCCTCTTAAATCCCATCCTGTGCACTACCTTCAAGATTCAGTTTTCTTCTCTGTTCAGGGTTCTAAAAGTTTCCTATTACACAGCACCTCCATTTGAAATATCTCTGGTTTTAAGTGAAATACTCTTGTCCTTCAGTTCTTTAGTGAACTCCAGTTTCACCTCSCTGCCAGGAGTTCCTCTCATTGAACATCAACACCATTCTTACTGTTCAAGACATGGTCCCATCGTACTTGCCTCTATCAATATCTCAGATCCACTGCACACTTTTTAGATTTTTGGCCCACCCTCTTGATGCTTTCCATTGCAGAGCTCATAATTCTTTGGGCTGCTTCCCCTTAAATGACCTCAAAGACATCCTGTTGTGTCCTCCTTCAGACCTGTCCTTCAAGCTCTCCTGTTCAGTTTATTTCACCTCTCAGCAGAACCCCAATGCTTCTGCTTCTCCACTTACAGCCTACCCTCCCAAGTGAAGAATTATCATTTTTCCCCCTTTTTTAGTGTATCCTGAGGGCCCTGCTCTGKGAGGGAATGTGCAATTTCATATCAGAATGAAGCTGAGCTAGAACTGCCACAAAAAATGCCCTATCTCTTTGCATTCCTCTGCCTAGCYCCAGATACTTCTTTCAGCCCCATCTTGGCATTCTCTGCAATGAGTTGAGTCAGTCCTCATGCCACATAGAGCTAGAGTTACTGGGAAGAAAAAAATAAAAACAAATCATATTCTGCTAGTTTTGCTCACTGAACTACACACATACAAGTAYTTTGAAAGGACAGAGCATCAGGTAGGAGATATTGTCCTTTCCACTAGCCCTTAGGCACTAGCTTGGCTCAGCTTTACAGCGAAACCTTGGGCACAACAGTAACACAAGTACTAATACTGATGCTGATCAGGGTCGGCTATAGGGAGCAGAAGCAGTAGCCTCAGCTGCTGAAAGTAGAGATTAGAAAGAATGATGTGACTCTAATTACTCCAGCCTCATTCCCCTTCTGAGAAAGGGGAAATAAAGGAGCCAGTTCCTCCAAATCACAGCCTACCGTAGGAAAGTCCGTACTCTCCCCTATACCAATGGAAATATTTGTTCTACTCWAAGCAGAGAGGGAGAAAATGAGGCACCGATGCTCCCGGTCACATAGCAGAAGAGCAATCATATCTCCTCATCACAGCACAAAGCCCCTCTYCATTCCCTTGGAGTACATTACTGTTAAGTATTAAACCTCTATTAATTATCATAGGGTCAGCTTAAAATCTTGCATCTCATTAAAACCAATTCTTACCTGGAAACCTCCTCTTTCCCCTGTCCCTCTAAATAGCAATCAGAAAAAAAAAAATAAAAAAAAAAGTGAGAGGTCTATTTCCTTTATGTCAACTCCCTGAATATCTAATATTTATTATATATTAGTCATGCAACAGATGTGTCAACCACTGACAGTGACCACAGCTGGTGAATAGTTACAATATCAATTTATCTGTGTTTGAAAAATTCAGGCATGTGGTAGTCAGATTTCTGCTCTGACTTGTGGGGAGGTAAGGAATAGGGGTTATTATCTCAAACAGGGGAAATTACCTCCACGACGTTCAGTGCACCACAYGTTTCTGTGCGAGGGGAAGAGCATTGCATTACCTTGTGGGTGTTTGCAAGAATATGTACTCAAGAGATAGAAAATGCAGTTCTCAAAGAAGAAGTAAATATCTTTCCATGTGTAAATAAAAAGGCTCTTCATGTTTCAAAAGAAGCACAAATAACTTAATTGATAGTGATTGAAATAACGCTTAAAGTATTTGGAGGTTGCTATTTCTCTTTTAATTTGCAGCAAGGTGAGTTAGGCCACCAGAGTGCTGGTCTCTGCTCTGCCACCGATTCACACTAGGACTTTGAGGGAAGAAAGTGTCATCAAGGCCAATACAGCCAGACTGGGGTGCCCATAGGATCTCAGCTGAGTAAAGTACTTAGTAACAACTTAATCTCAGAAAAACTCTCACCAGAGTCAAGAAAAGGACCAGCTCTGGTTTCAGTAGATTAATAATTCTTCATTTCAATTTCAAAGATCTCAATAATCTTCCACATTTTTGTTTCAGTAAGCTTTTGTTAGCATCCCAGTTTTCAGATCTCCAAATAACTGCAGTTTCTGTTGATTGCGGCAGTAGTTGTTTTGTGTTTGAAGTTGATTCTAATAGGAGGGCAAGGTACCTAGAGCTGTGAACTCCCAGGGCTTTCTATGTCACCTAACTACAATGTCATATATGTAGATTATTTAAAAATTTATTTTTTTATCCCCTCACACATGGAAATAGAAAAAATATATAGAAATGCATATAGAATAGAGCTAAGTGTCAAAATAAAACAAATCTCATGGAATAAATTCCAAAATAATTAAATAATAATAACAATAATTTAAAAAAAAAATCATTTTCAAGTTTTGCTTTCATTTCAAACCAAGAAGAATTGGAAAATGAGTGTTTGGTATGAGGAAAAATCTTGAAATCAGAAATGTGAAAGCTTCATTGGTATAATCWGAACGGGTTGGAAGCATTTCAAGAGGTACATTTTCTCCTGAGGCATTCTCATCTTTCCACTGACAATTACAGACAAATGTGTTCATGGTTCAAAATAAACCACAGATTTTTTTTTTCACCGTTTCAATGTTGCATTATGTTAGACGTGTTCTAATGCTTAACCGTTCACCTTTCCAGCACAGAGGTAACCCAGACCACTGACACACTTAGAGCAGATGAGCCTGGATTTAGGGTCAGAGTGGTTGAACCTGACCTGATCTGAACCTGATCGTTCTTGCTTTTGAAAATAGATATTTAACTGACCCACTTTGAATGGATATTTCAGTAAGAAGCTTTAGAGAAAACCCCTTCTGGGGGAACCATTTCCGTTAACCTGTATGCTTCTTACTCTGAGAGGGAAACTGAATTATACATTAGCTTTTGAAACGTCAGCATCTTTTAAAACAAGCTGATATAGGTCACARCAATCCCAGAAACTGCAAATTAAATTCTACTTCATTTACATTCTCCTYTGGATGGAATAAGGTGAGGAGGGGAATCTCTCTGAAGCTGGTACCAAAGTATCAGGGTTTTCGCTGGTAAACTCCCCAGAGATTAGAAGTCAAAATGAGGGACAACCTTGAAGCAGCTCAACTTCTCCAGGGCTGCAGCCACCTTATAACAACCCAGTGAGAAACTAAGAAAATAGAAGTCACCTGAATAGGAGAAGAAGATCCTAATGGTCACCATAACACATGCAGTCCACCCACCCGAACACACGCATTAAAATAGTACACATTTAAATATTAGGGTGGCAAAAGTCATTTTTCATCCTACAGTCTTCATTAAGTTTCTCTCAAATCCCTCTTTAGTCTCTCAAATGTAGGAATTTAGGGTTTGACTATACCCATTACAATTCCCAGACCTCTTTCCTTGGGGTCTTAGCCCTGTCTCATAACACCAGAACATAAAGTGAACCCCAAAACACTGGAAAACTCAAAAACAATTGAAATAAATGTTTGTTTGTTTGTTTTCCTCCAGATTGAGAAAGACTTAAACTTGGGGACTCATTATGACAAAGTGTTCAGTTCAAAACTTACATATCATGGCTGATGTATAAAGGTGCATGAAAATAGCCTGATCCAGACCAGAAAATTTGAGAAAAGTTTGGGCAAGTATCTAGATGCTCAAACGTCAAGGCAAGTGGCAGCAAACTGACTGAGGAGAAAACCRATTAAATCTGACAGTGACAGTGACATTAATGTTTTTGATAGCTACCTCATCTGAAGTAGAGACCATGAAGTGCCTCAACTTACATTTGATTAGATGACCATTCAAATCCCAGTTTAAAACCCCACAGTTTGCACCCCTTTGCTGCAGCACGTGTGCCAATTTTTTCAGCGGTTTTCTAATAACAACATTGATTTTTGCTACTATTTGTGTGACATAGCTAACGTAATGACATCATCTATAGATCTAAGAAAGRGTGAGCCCATATCCTGTCTCCTGTCTACGTTAATGGAATATGTATACATAGACCTTTAAATTTAAGTTATGGTCAAAAACCACAGTTTAGGTTGGGGAAAAACACCTACTCCACATTAACTAGGACAGCACAAGAGCCCTTATAAAAAGTCCASCATAAATGTGCCCAGACACCTTCAGTCAACAGAGCCCAGCAGAGGTATCAGCTGCAGCAACAGAGAGAAGTAGAATGTCTCTGACCATTTCTGGATCTCTGGTAAGTACTTGCTTTGTGTTTTTTCCAATTTGATAGAGATGCCTTTAAATTATAATACATGGTTATGAGGAATGGAGATCTACACCCACCTTTAAAACACTTGTGTAAATGATTAATAACTGAAAAGAGCTAAAAGATGACTGCTAAATGGCACCAGCACGGGGCAGCACTGAGATTATATGTGTGAACTGGTCACTATCATATTAGTGAACTGGGCTACTGCAATATATTCTGAAGTCAAGAAATACTGGCAGAAAGCTCCAAACTCAGGCTTAGAGTGTCTTTGTGTTACTATATCCTTTGTACTGTCTCATATCTTTGATAGTTTGTATAATTGGTATTTCTTAGCACCGAATTTCTACTGAGTGTGTAGTATACCTGTCAGGATAGTAGGAATTAGTTAGTTCAAAGCAAGCATGGATATGACATATGCWGTTCCATGATTACTCCAGCATACAGTATACACCTTTAGTTACCAACTAGTTGAGAACGAATGACTTTCCCAGCGCCACAGAGGAACTGTTAGGCATGCTGCGTTACTGTACTTGCACTGTGTCCTGAAAGAGCCTGCTGTCTCCAGTTCAGATCGCTGCTGCTCGTGCTGCTGGCCCTGCTCTCAGCCAGCAGCCCTGCCTGCGGGAAGGCGGTACGGCCTCGGCTCAAGACGGAGAGCCTCTTCAAGCAAGCAGATGCTGGTTGCCTGACCCCGAAAGATTCCCAATTCCCTCAAACTGTGAAAGTCAACGTAAGCATCAGAAATATAAACCAGGACACCAAACTGTTTCATGATGTCAGCAGCCGGTCACTGGCTCCATGGGATTACAGGTATGATCTCTGTTCCTGTAGTCAAGAAATACGCTGGCTTCTTTGGTCGTGAATACGCAGAGGTTTTACTTTCCTTTCAATACTTCAGTGATGAGAGTTTTGGCAATATAAGGAAATCCACAGTCCATATAGTCCCCCTTGAAAGCTATCCAACACAGAAAGGAGTACAGAGCAAAAGCATGGTCTGGACAACATGTAAAAGACACAGTAAATTACATTTGTGATTTAATTTATTGGAGCAAGCTTTATCTTCAAATGCATTTTTTATCTAAGAAATCATCAGAAAGACCTCAGAGGCTCAATACTGCACCAATTAAGTCAGTGGTGGTTCAATAACATCAGAATTAGGCCTTAAGAACATCTCATGATTTGAGGGGGAGCTGAAGGTGTTGGGGACCATTAGTCAATCTGACATGTTGTAGCGCTCAGACTGTTTCTAACCAATCTTTCAAAATTAGTGGTCATTTGAAACATGCCCTTTGCAAAGGCAGTTGAATAGTCCTGGYATACTTGTCCAAGTTACGCTTCAAAACCTACAGTAGCAGAAGGTCTAGTGCCCCTTCTTGGGCAGTCTCTTCCAGGACATACTGGTCCTCAAGCTAAGAGCCCACAGCAATCCAGACCATCCCAATACGCAGCAGCACTTCCATTCTAAGCACTYCCCTATGCTTTCATTTCAATTTACAGAATCGATGAGGACCCCAATCGCTTCCCCCAGGTGATTGCTGATGCCCAGTGCCGCCACTCCAGCTGTGTGGACTTGGCCGGGCAACTTGACTACAGCGTCAACTCTGTTCCCATCCGTCAGGAGATCCTTGTTCTCCGGCGGGAGCAGAGGGGCTGCCAACACTCATATCGGCTGGAGAAGAAAATGATCACTGTGGGCTGCACATGTGTCAACCCGATCATCCAACACCAAGCTTAAAGGGAGTTGAGAAATAAGAGTTGGGAGCTGCAGAAGAACTACCTGCTCTGCTAGTCAGCATGGGTCTTTGATAAAACTAAGAGTCTGATTCAATCTCTGCAAAACAGTAGAACTGAATCAGATTAGCTAGATTCCTATCAGAGGAAATAAAAAATGAAGAAAATTCTCAGCTAAAAAAAAAAGTTCTTTTTCTCCACAAAATCAAATCCAGACACCTTAATGTGCCTGGCTGAAAAAAAAACRGTGGGAACTCTTTACATGTCTTTAGTTAACACTTTGAAAGATTTATTTATGTGATTCTATTTATATTGGTGGAAAAGTTAGCAATATATGTCTTTATTTATCTTTATGCAATAAAAAACTAGCAAATCAAGTCTGCATTATTCTCCTTTCTTTCTGATGAAACATTTTCTGTTAGGAGAGAAATTACTCAATTTAATTATTACCGTATGACCATGTAAGAGATATGATGCATGATGCATATATGCATGCAAGCATGATACTAACAACTAAAAYTCTCCAGATAATACCTGACTCTGTTGTGATAGAACTCATAGCACATACCAAAGCTAGGGCAAGTATCATTAACATCATTTTACAGATAGAGAAACTGAGATAGCTGGAGCAAAATGATTTACCGAGAGACACTCAGCAGATTCACAGCCAAACCAGACTAGCCAAAAAGCAGGGGGTAATTACCCAGTTATCCAAATAATTAGCCGATTGGAAGAGCACACGACTTAAGAACAGTAATAACATAAAAAAATAAAAAAAAAAAAAAAAAAAAAAAAAAAAAAAAAAAAGATTCAACACAACACTTTGAACCCTTCTTAAGTGGAAAAGAAACTCTTTCTCCCTCCCCTCCAAAACATAGAATATATTTACAGTATTAAAACTTAGCTTTGGTCTGATGTTTCCAAATTTCAGTGCAACCCAATTCAACTCATTTTTCTATGAGGAGGCTCRTTACCTGAGTACAAGATGAACAGTGTACAAGAGAATCAGGTGGATAACTGAAGCAATTAACTGCTGATCAGAGAAAATGCAATTGTAATTTCCTCCATGCTCGTGTCCTTCACGTTTGCTGCCACCAGTTGATGCTTCTGGGACCTATCAAATGTAGAACACAGTGATGCAGCATTTCTACAGCGGTTGTAATGGGACTCGCGTAGGTGGAAATTTAACTCTCTAGGTGCCTTTATTTAAAGCACAGTTAGATTTAAAGTGCTTACATGAAAATGTTCCATGTTTCGAATGACTGTCTGKCTCATGAAGACCCGGATGTTTTGTTTACTTCCGTCCCAGGGACGTGGGATCTTAATCATCTGCGAAACGTCATTGGCAAACGCAATAGAAAATATTGAATTTCCAAAGATGTAGAGCTCAAGGATTCAAAGCCCTGTTGAGAGGCAAGATCTTCTCAAAGAAAGCATCTCCTCTAGATCTAACTGTGCTAACTGAGGACATTTCTACTCCAGTTTCTGCTGCTGGGGCTTATTGCCCACAACTGTACYGAAGAGACTGAACTCTCCCTAATCCACTCCAGGTAAAATCAGGAGGGTCACTTCTTATAACCTAAGCTCATGGCACAGAGAGCATTTTTTTAGCATCTCTTCACCTCTGCAGTGGATCAGGGAAGCTTTAACCAGGTAACTAACTGCAGCCACAACAATGTGTTCCTGTCCACAGCTCTAGTTACCTTCAAACAAGAACAAATATAACTTTGCCAACATGCAGGTGACTAGTAATATAAGAAATCCTAACTTAGCTTATATCCTACCTCATCTGAACCATTCCTCCTTAATGTCTCTGGTAGGTCCTGAAGTTCAGTTCAGMTGACAGTCTCAAGCATATTTAACCATAGGAACAGAGTGCCAAAAAAGTCAATAAACACTTTTCCTTCCAGATTTTCAAGAAGTTAGATAAATATCAGTCAGAGAATGTTGAAAAAGAGCTGACTAGTTTGTCCATTAGATAATATCTCAGTGTCCTACCACTTGCTATAGAATGAGCTTAAGGAAATTGTCAGAAGCAGTCCAACTTCTAACAGCTAAAATTAAGGTAAGGCTCATCCTTTATTGCCTGGTAGTTATGTTCAATTTAGCTGAGATTGGCACATGAGTAATGGAGACTAGTTAGCAATTTCGAGAGAGAGCTACTGTGTGAAAAATGTCAAAAGTAGAAAGTCAGTGTTAGTTCACACAGCTGGAGTACTAAAATATGGACAGCTTTCGGCTGACGGGCTGCAAAGATACTCCAATCAGTCTTCCAGAGGTGTCAGTCTCCCTTGGATCATTTACCAGCCCAATGAAATCTGTGCCTGAGGACACAACTTTTTTACTTACCTGGCCTTGTGCCAGCTTCATGCCAACCTCTGAAAGCTGCTTGGGTCTTGCACGTGCTCTGAAGGAAGTATTTAACAGTGTGACTGAGTGGATTAATTTGGTCTGAGGACTATTTTTTTTTCTACTATGAGTTTTCTTCTGAGAGGAGAGAAAAGAAAACAGGCCATCTTTACTCATTTACTGGAATGAAGAACTTTGATCATGATACAAACAGCTTGTACTTGGTAAGAATGCAGATAAACCAGAAGTACTATGTGTTGCTCTGGTTTAGAAAACCACCCGAACTCACCAACCCACTCACAGCAAGCTGTGTCCAGAAAAGAGTATTTTGAGTACAATCTGCCTAGTTCATGACCCTTGAAGGATACCAAACATATTTTTAATCTTCTCTTTCTTTACTGAAGTTACTGAAAAAGATGAACACTGAGCTAGCTTTTCTGAAAAACAGAAGAAAACAAAATAAAACAAAATAAAAAGAAAGTTACACAAAAAGAAAGAATGKATTTATCTGAGGAACTGAGAACAAAAAGCTGCTACTTCCATTCAGCCTTGGAAGTATGGAAAGTAATAGCAAAAATAAAAAATATGCATATGAGTAGCAAAAAGAGGTTTTCATTTCTGGTGCTGACTCTGACTAGCACCTTCTCAGCACCTGAACAGCAGCCCCAGCACATGGTCACATCCCCACCAGCAGCTCTGAGCCTATGCTTAAACATGCTTGAGACTGTCAGCTGAACCGAACTTCAGGACCTACAGGAGACATTAAGGAGGAATGGTTCAGATGAGGTAGGATASAACTCTGAGCCTAAGTGGTACCATGTCATCAAAGACATTATTTAAGCAGCCTTACTGATTCTATGATTCTAYGATTTGTGCTCTGATTTTTTAAACTTGTGCTCAAGAAGAGTCTAGGTGAGTGAATCAAGACTGCATCTTCTACAACACTGCTGCAAGACTGCAGCCAAAAAGGCTGCTTAAATAATGTCTTTGATCACCTGATACCACTTAGGCTCAGAGTTATATTCTACGTCATCTGAACCAAAGAAATAGAAAGAAGAAAATAAAGGAGACTAGTGAGGGAGATGAAGGCTAGTCTCACATTTTACATGAGATGATGATGTGGGCACAGGTTTCTGCTCTGGTTCTATCAGGCCATCTCCCAGGACTCTCATAGTTCATGTGAAAACTCATCCCATCATCTACACTCATTGGTACCAAACCACAGATCCCCAAATGATTAGTCAGCAAATTGATCATCCTCTTAGGATGTCTGTTAGGTCTAATTCCCTATGAGCCATATCAGCTGGTGGATTTTCAAGCCATTGCTCCTCTGGCTCACCACACCCTGAGGTTACACAGCTCTTGGTTTATCTCATGGTTGCAACCTTTGCAATTTATATACATACACTTTCTGTGAACTATAAAAACAGCAGTTTTGTGAAAGAAGTTGACTTGGTCTCTTGTCGCTTTGAATACCCCCAGGAACTCCTACCTGTTGCCAAGGGAAGCCTGACTCACAGCAGCAGGCCGATACATCCACATGTCATAGCACCTACCTGGGCACTGTGGGGCTACATCACTGCTGGGATGTTAATGCAGGGATCTCYGCAGCATGCTCCATTCATCAGGGTAGACATGTCCCATGAAAGCTGCTACACAGGAAGATTCCTGCTTGACTRCCAGAGCTGCCCAAATTCAGTACAGACACAACCAAGGGAAGAAGGACTCATAGAATGGTAAGGTTGGAGGGGACCTCTGGAGATCATCTAGTCCAACCCTCAGCATAGYCCATACGGGGACTGAACCCGYGACCTTGGCATTAGCAGCACCACACTAATCAACCGACCRGATGTGAGAGAAAGGCAAGAAGAGGAAGAAAGGAGTGGAAAAGGCCCTGAGGCTCAGATACCAACCTGTGAGCACGGATTGCCTAGCCCAGCGAGTTACAAGAAAACGCCGTGGGGCCGTTACTATACTTACAGCTGTAGCATCTCCTCCTCTTGCCAGGCACGAAACAATCAAACCCTTGAAGTCTACTCTGAGATATGTCTCAGAGCCAGAGACACACCAGCAGCTGAGGAGAYGTGTTCCTCTTAGGGCAACTCGGAGCTGGGCCGAGTTCATGGACTAAATGCCAACTTTGTTCCAAGAGCAGCGCAAGCAGGCAGAGCCTTTAGCCAGGGCTCAGTTTTGAAATATGTGTGCTCTTGGTGATGATATGACTGTGCTGTTTACAGGAAGCATAATCTTGTTTGCCATGTTCTTAGGTTGCTGGGAATGAAAGTCAAGCACCTGGCTTATTGCAAGAGCTGGCACTTAAAAATATAACTAGACTCTTATTTACAGCCAGCTGCACTCTAAGAATGGTGCCATTAGAAGCAAATAATCCTCGTTGCTGATTTTATTAAAAAACAATGCCCACATACAAGTGCATGTCTTAATGGGAGGTATGTGTTTTTTAATTGATACAGATGGCTCCAAAACCTTGTGATTCATAGATTTTGACTTCCGTAATTAACTATTTTTTTTTTCTAATTTTCTTAATTAGCTACTTTACCATTCTTCTAGTTAGAACAAATCTTAAGCTAAACTGACTGCATCGGTGCAGGATCTTACCTGATATGAACCCAGTGCTAATTTAGAAAAGAGAACTTCAGGCTAATTTTCTCCCAGCAAAACCAGCAGGGACAACACAACGCCAATTAGCTTTATTGAGAAGGAGAGAAATTAGGTCGTGAGTAACAATTTGGGCGCACAGTGTGTGACTTCCTGGTCAGCGGTTACTGTAACCGGAGGGCTGGCGTTATGCAAGAGCGCACCGAAAACGCCTCGACTGGTTTGTGCGTCACCACATGAAGAGCTTGGTGGTCATAATGAAACAGCTGCTGCCACGGATGAGTACTGAGGCTTGTAACTGAATGAGATGGTTTCCATACCTGGCTTGTTTTCCTGGCGTAGCTAGATTCCCAGGGCAAGAAATACACCCGCTGCCAATAAACAGGCACCAAAGGACACTCGAAYCAACCAACCTGACCTCCCCGGAGTYGGGGGAGGGAAGGAGGATGCCTCCCAGAGCATCCTTCCACCAGGCACACTTAATTCAAAGTGTCTCTACAATCCTCAGCAACATGYTCTAGGTGACCCTGCTTGAKGAAGGGGRGTAGGACTAGAAAATCTCCAGAGGTCCCTTCCAACCTCGACYACTCTGTGATTAAGCCCTGSTCTGGATGCTCAAGGTGGGATCARGTCTGAGCAGTTTAAGGCAGCTAGAAACAAGTTCAGGGCAGCTGAAATAAATGCTTCCTAAACTGAAATACGACAATGCTCACACACAGGTTTACCTTGGTTTAAATGTAGGTAGGCAAGGAAATAGAGGTTCAAAGCCTTTGCTGGCAGAAACCAAAGTCAGAGGTAGGGTGGAACCTGCTGAAAACAGCAATGCCGCAGCAATCTGATAAAATCACAGATAGCGAGTCAAAGTGCCAGGCTGCTCACAGCTTGGCTGGGAGCTGTGGCCACTCACTGGTATCAGCATCATCTGAACAACTCAGTGAAGGGGGAATCAAGGAGAGCAGAGGGGCTCCAGAGCTGTCACCTTCAGCCAGTCCGTTGCTATTCACYGCATTTTGTCAATGCAAGCAGCAGTGCCTCAGGACTTCCCCAGCATGTGTGGCCCACACTCTCCCAGGGGCCCGATGCTACCGAYATTGCTTGAAAAATGTTCCCTCAGATCAGCCCAGGCATTTATCAGCTCATGTCTCTGCTGRAAGGCAGCAAAGTAAAAGCAGCCCCATGCCTGGCAAGCAGGAGCCTCCACCGCACACGACCATCGTACCCATAGGGAGTTCATCTCATAGAAACATCCAACACCAGCCTGCGTGGGTTCTCCCCTTGTCAAAGCCATGTCTAGGGCTTGGCCCCAGGTGCGTTTTGTGCAAAGGAGTCTGTACCATTCCAGGCTGGAACCCATCCCAAATTTCAGCTGCAACCCTGGAGCACATGGTCCCCCACCCCTTTCCCACCATCCCTACCGTCAGGTAACCACACGCTGTTCGCAGTCCGGATAGAGGCTGTTTAAGGCTTCTCCCTGTTTTCTAGAGACCTTGGTTGCCACTGCCAGGGCCCCCAGTACTGACTGTATAACCTCACTTCGCTGTTTTCAGCCCTTTTTTACATCTTCTCATATATTCAGATTGCAATTTCTCTTATGTTCTCCCTTACTCATATCACTGCCCCAGAAAAAGCCTGATCTTAGCTGAAATCTCTCAGTGCTAAGGCAGTACAAACCCATGTTATAAGCCTGCTTTCATTCTGAGCTATCACAAACCACTCTTTTAAATAAAAGAAAATACAGATTTTATTCAGCAGATAAGTTATTGAATAAATACAGATAAACATTTACCATTTTATGGATACTCTGAGCACATACAGGGCCATAAATACAGTCATAAATAGAAGAGATAAATAGAAATATTAACACCGTTTGCTTTTTTTTAAATATAAAAACTCTTTGGTTTTTTATCATTCAAGTCAAGTGGGTTCAACTCTCTCTCAAATTGCTCTGGAATAAGTCAGCAATGGCTCCACTGAAGTCAAAGGAGCTGCAGTAACGTAAAACCAGAGCACAGTCAGAATCAGGCCTGGCAGCTTTTTTGCCAGATTTACACTAGAAAAGTTCTCTAGTGATSGCTGGAGGAGGAAACAGGTTTAGGTGATGAGAAAGGGAAGGACAACATGCAGGAGTTAGGACTTTTTGGTAATATTCCGATTAAAATGTATGATTAGGGCAATTAACTGCAGAAAACTTTCAATACTGTAATTCATTTGATTCACAGATCTGATATACKCTATAAGGAAAAAAACAAATTTATCTTTCCTCCCTCCCTGCAGGAAGTCAAAAAAGAAACAACCTGCTCTCCATCCCTCTCTCTTCCCTCCATCAGCAGCTGCAGGCGATTCTTATGCTACACCCTAAAAATKAACAACAGCAAGAGTCAGTGCTTTGAGGTGATTTGCTCAGGTTTGTACTGYGAGTGTCGCGTCGAATCCACGACGATGGCTGAGATGCAAGGCAGGCACTGGTGGGAGATGTCTGTAGGAACCACATCTTCATCCTGCTCTTACCTCCCCTGCTGGTTGGTCCTAGGCCTGGTACTGGATAACTGGGGCAGCACAGGTGCAGCCCACGGTGATGACCTTCTTCTCCAGGCGGTAGGTGGGCAGACAGCCCCGCTGCTCCCGCCGGAGGACGAGGATCTCCTGGTGGATGGGGACGGAGTTCAAGCTGTGGTCCTCCTGCCCCTGCGGGCTCACGCAGCTGGAGTGGCGGCACTTGGCATCTGCAATCACCTGGGGAAAGCGATTGGGGTCCTCGTCGAGCCTGAGGATGGGGACACAAAAGTCRCGGAGTTTAATTCACTTGCTGTGCTCCTGGACACAACAGCAGGATCTTCCTTTTTCTCCATGAAAGCGCCAAGGGAAAGCAGACACAAGCCATCTACGCATCGTGGAGCATCATATTATTGCATTAACTCCTTAGGTCTGGCTGGCAGACTCTTGCTTGAAACATGAAGGAATGACAAAGGAGGTAGCTTTTCTCCATCTAATAAAAGCAAAGWTGTTCTCTTTCTTTCTGTAAAAGTTTACTCAAGAATATGAATGGTGAAATAATAAAGCAAAGACAATCAGCTCTGACATAGCATTTCCCAAACTGATGAGAATATCTGACAGTAGCTATTCATACATGGAATAAATATGTTGGACTATGTATATGAATGGACTATGTATATGAAATATTTTATTTTCATTTTATCTTTTTTTTATATTTCAAGACCATACCATAGCCCTGTGCATTTTCATTTTGAAACAAGGCCAAAGAATTTCCCTATACTTTAACATTTTTAGAATGATTTTCTACAAATGGATTATATTTTAGGAGGCTAATACTTACATATTATTCTTCACTAATAAGAGGAAGGGAACTAGATTCATTACAGAAGTGATAATAAATGGACTGTTCCTTTATGTCTTTCTGATTTTAATTTCAGCATTCAAAAATATTATTTTTGAGGAAATTTCAAAGAAAAGAATTGAAAAGTAAAACGGGAAAACAGAAAATTACAACSTATTGACATTTTTTTCTTTTCCTAAAGGAATGATTCTTTGACATGATTATTATAAACAATAACGTTACTTTTCACTGCAAACAGTTTCAYTTGGAAAAGTTATCCAACACCAAAATGAATTTGTGTGTGCAAGCAGTGGTTGCAACAGTCACGGGAGTTTAGGTGTATGCTGAGAACAYGTCACTGTTCACTACAGAAATGCGTGTACAGCCATTACCTGTAATCCCAAGGAGCAAGCGACCGGTTCCTGACGTCATGGACCAYCCTAAAGACAGGATCTGAATTGCTGATACGAATGTCAACTTTCACTGTTGTCGGGAATTTCAGGTCCTTTTGGGTCAGGCAATCTTCACTAAGCCTTTCAAAGCCACCTCCTTTGCCGAGCTGAGGATGAACTGCCCTCACATGGGGCAAGCTCCTTACGGTGAGTGCTAGAACCAGCACCAAAAGCTGTAACCTGAGCTGGAAGAGAGATGAGTGTCACTGCTTCTGTTCAAGTGGGGAGGGTTGTAACACGAGGAGCCCTCCTGTCCTCTAAGCGCAAGCTCCACCTGGCAATTCCCATTAGTCATGAACAAGAAGGAGAAGTCTTGACTAGACTGGACCATCACTGCCAATAGGAGGAGAAGCATGCGAGGTAGAAGTCCTCTCCCAAATTCCTATGTTGCTGTGAAACAGCACTAGGCAGCAGGTGATTTACGTACTCTTATCTGGGTAAGATGGGCCAGCATGGGAAAGCAGCGCAATAATGCTAATAACACTGAGCATGAAGGGATGCTAAACTCGGATTCAGATTCTGACCCATCGTTGGCACAGCCCCAGGAAGAGCGTGTCTCCATAGAGCTATGCAAGGTCCTCCTCCAGAGTAAAGTATCAATGTCCCCTGATTTACAAGCTGGGGTAAGGACTCAGCTGAGCCCCATGCCTATGTATAGAAACCTAGGCAAGCCCTATACCTTCCCAGGCTGGAAAGGAGCCCAGGATGGCTGGCCACCTAGCAGCCAGATTTGTTGGATATGACTCTCTTCTTGATGAAATTTGAGATTCTTTGGCCATCTCCAGCAGCTGGGGTTTTAGGAATAAAAGATAGATAGATGCAAGGCTTTTAAGAAAATCACAAGAGGTGGCAATGTTGTAAATACAACTCAGGTTGAAATCCAGATTCACAGGCATTCACTCACTCATCCTCCTCCATTTCTCCCTTCAGTCTTCATCAATTTTGATAGTAAGCTGTCTGAAGTGAGGACTGTCTCTCCTAGATCCCATATACCGATACAGTAGTGCCCTACAGTAATAGATAGTCCATCCCCTCTCACACTAGGCTGGTGATGCCTTTCTGGTAGAGCTAGATACAGCTTGCCATGTCCATCAAGCACTGCTCGCAAAAGCTCGGGACAGAAAGCTAGAGAGACCTAGCAACTCAATCAGTTCCCCCTGAGACCAACCGTTGTTGTTCCTAGGTAACAGCATCATAAGATCTACATTCTRCATTTCTTTTACAGAAAACATTATATCTAAAGATTTGTACTAAATTTAAGTACTTACCATTGCAGTGTAGCTGATGAAAGCCATTGCAGCCTCTCTTTTGCTTTAAGTGAGCGCACGCAGTGGCAGAACACAAAAGCTCTCCTTCCTTGAGATCTCTCTCAAYCCGCTTGTGTTTCAGAGCTCGTCACGGGCTTTTTATAGTGAAGTTCAACCACTACCTTTCTTTCCATTGCAGCRTGTAGCAGGTTTACCTGACCCTAAGTTAGAAGCTGATATTTCATTTTCTAGCCCACTTCCTTCCATCTACCCCCAGAAAAGGGAGGGCAGATATTGTGTCATCAGAGTCCCAAATCAACCAATACAGTTTATTCAGACAGATAAAGAAGTAATGGTAGAAAACTAGAGRAAAAAAAATGTTCAGCTAAATTTTTTATTCTCTCCTCCACTTTTCTAATATTAATGTTCTCTCACCACAAACATCTGTGGATGTACTTCCATGTGCCTCACACAAATCAAATGAAAGAGGTCAGAAAGCTGCAAAGTCGACCACCCAAGAGCTTCAAAATGAGGGCAGGATATGAAACTACAAATTTATCTCCCTTTGTCTTAATTATACAATTTGCTCCCCATTAGCCTCACCTGGCTCCCCCACCCACACCCTCTGCTCACTGAGCCCAGGGGCTCAGCCCCAGGTCTCCAGTCCCTACCTGAGCTACATGGCAGGAGTGATAGTGTCCAGACCTGTCGCTGGACTTGACTCTTGGATGGAGTTTGGACCTGTGCTGTAGGTGGCTTGTCTCCTGAGTGGACCCCTAGAATGTACTTCATAGCCCATTTTGAGTCCCATCTCTGACCTTATCCCCTTGCTGTAGCCATGTCTCCAGCCCTGTCTCTGGCCTCATCTCCTTTTGCTCAAGACTGGACCTCCAGGAGGGACCCTGGACCTGCTCCATCCCCTCACCTCATCTCAGGCTACCAGTGGACCCTGTTACCAGGACTCAGCTCTGCCCACAGTGTTCAGATCCTGCAGGACTGCTCTCATTGGTGTGAACACTGCCCATCCTGGGGTCACCCTTGCCTCCCAGCTCTCTCATGGAGCTGCGGACCTTCACTTAGCCCTGACATGTCCATACTTGGCAAAAGAAACATGATTTTTTTTTTCAGTTTTAGATCACTTTTTTCAGTGAGAGCAATTGCAATGATCACTCTAACTATAGAGTCAGGCTGTAATTCTAAGTTCAGGAACATGAAAACTTTAAGTGGCCTCATAAAGACTATATTTCAACAAATTTTCACACCATCCTCTCATTCCATTGCTAAGAGTCTTAAAGAAACTTTTACAGGAACTCTAGAGTAGAAATACGTTAAAAAAATATATGTGTAACTATTTATTTTTTTTTTTCATTTGAAGGGCCTGAAAGGGCTGCATCACCACCACCAGAAGAGCGGTATGGTGATGGCACAGCCATGTTTTACACTCTGGAGTGTGGCATGGGGGCAGGTGGGAGCACAGGACCTGCTGGGGTAGTGCTGGAGCATGGAATACAGCAGAAGGAACAAGCATAGTGAGAAGTCCTCACTATTGCTTACAGGGATAAGTCCTTGGAATATGTCAGTAAAGGGGATGCCAAGACAATGAGATCACAAACAGCCCCACGTCTTTGGATTTTTTCGTTTTGTTTTTGTTTTCCAGAGGAAACATGTTTCTAAACAGAAATTGGGACCTCTTATGAAACTAGGAAGTTTTGTTCTTTTGCACTCCAGAAAATTCCAGCCCTTTTTTCCTATTTGACAAGAGCCTGGTTAAAAACACCTAAAGGGAGTGAATTCTGTTGCTAAGAGATCCATCACTATAATGAACAATAACCTCACCAGCGCAAAAAGACCCATGCTTCCTGCTCTTTTCTTCTTGTTAAAAGTACTGATTTTTTTACTGCCAGGGTAGACCAAGTAATGGCCCTCTGAGTCGTATCAGCAGTCTTCATAAGACTCTTACAGGGACAGCATCCAGGCTAGCAACCAGACATGTCTTTGGATGATCCCATGAAAATCCCACAGAACTTGATCAAAACACAAGCTTTTATAAAAACCTCAGCACGTACACATCCACGAGGGGCTTGGCAGAACTTAGCAGCTGAAGTCTGGATGAGATCAATCACTTTTCAATGGCTTTCCTGGCCTGCCTTATCCTCTGCTGTGTCAGCATATCACACTTATTCATTAACTTATGTATTTAAGTCCTCAGAGAGACGAAAAAGTAACTCTGCCCTTGTTAAGAATTCCCAAATCCAGTAGCCAGAGGAGAAGCCACCAAAGCTCCATGCCCCCAGGTCCTCCAGTAGCGAGAGTGAGCATGTATTGCCAATARGCACACACAYAAACATACATATAGGATATATATATGCATATATGCACTGCTGACYACACAGACAGAAACTCTCRGTGCTCACACAAAGGCAAACRGCATCAGTGGCCTTATCTTGTTGCCCTCTCTGGCTGATCAGGATGAAAGCTATTTAGTAGAAAATATAAATGTGGATATACAGTATGGATTCCCTGCAGTAACTGGCTTTAGACACTCAATGTAGGTGCCCCTCAATCCCCTGATCTCCCCATTGCTTCACGCACAGACACATACCTGCAAGTCTCTCCAGAAGCTGGCCCAGACTTATGACCTTACCAGTAGCCAGTGCCCAGACCCTCCACAGTTTCTCCAGCGACCAGCTTAGATCCCCTGGTCCCTCCAGTAGCAGTGGTGAGGCAAAGACTCCACCAGACATGCATGCCAACCAGCAGCCTGCTTGCATGTGACTGGCTCTTTCAATCCCATCCTTTCCGTTTTCCCGTGTTTGTTCCTTACCAATCTCCCTTGATCCTTCCCTTTTTCCATYTGGGCCTTTTTCCTAATCATTCCATAGTGTCTCTCGTGATCCTAAAATCCTCTCCCCAGCATTCCTTAAAGAGTCCCATATATCTGTAGTTTTTATGGTGATGTGTGGAGAGCCTCTCCTGTTGACTTTTCCAGTGAGTCTCTTACTGGACCATGGGCTAATCATCCTCCCTGGATAGCCCTGGAAGGAGCTGGGTCTGAGGCTCTGCTGGTCCTGATTAGGTTACTGGAGTTCCTCTGCCTGACACTGTYCCTCTGTTCCTTTGTGTTTATGGAGATTAGCTTTTAGTTACAGAATCTAAMAGTTCCCATTTCACAATTAAGGAACAGAAGCATGAAAATAAAAAGGGAARCAGGAGCAAGAATCCAACCTGGCTTTTAAGATGCACTTGCTGAGAAGCACTCTTTAAGATGCAYGCTTTTCACAAGCCCTACTTTAGAAATCTGGGCCCAGCTTTCTGTGCATATCCTGTGGCTTATAACAGCTCCTGCATAGAAGTATTCTTGAAGGATAAGGGAGAAGTCCAAACCTCTGTTGAGAATCCAGCTTTTGTCCTCTCCACYTACTGAAGCACATACACACCTTGCTTTTGTATCTTCTCAAGGAAGGAGTCCAAAGGAAGAACAAACCAAGAATCAGGCAGACATAAAAATGATGCAAAGCAACAATGATATAATCATGATCAGCATTATAAAACTCGAAGACGACTGCTTAAGCTTTAGTCCCATGTTCCCTTCCTGCGAGAAGCTTGAAGGCTTGTCTACACATGATAGCTGATCAGAACTGGGGGTTAAGTCATTATTTTGGAATGAAAGTTGGCTTAATTCTGAGGGCCACGTAGCTCATTTGATCAGCATCTCGCCGGAGGATACCCTGTGAGAAGGGAATATCCCCATGGGAGGAAGACAACTGGAGCATCGGACCTCCTCGCTCAAACTCATCAGTCCTCCAGACATACCATGCTTGTTGGAAAGTCAGGAGCCTCCTGCAAATTCATAACATTTTCAAGTCAGAAAAGATGCTTCTGATCACTGAATAATACAGGCATAAATCTTCATCAACAGATGCTTTATGTCATTGCTAGATGTCGTCACAATTTCGTGGCCTAGTTTAACAGACAGTTCAGAGACGAGCAACTCATCTCATGTAAAGTTTTAGTATCTCAGGTTACAAAGTTTGGTTGAAGCAATATCAATTTCATAACACATATTCCTTTTCTGACTGCATCTATAAATCAACAAATGCACCTATTGACATCTGGAATGTGGAAGCCCAAGAGACAGTAGAATTACAAGAAATCCACTCTTACAGCCCATAAATTGACTCTCTTTTTTTTTCCCCAATCGATTGCTTGCAGTAAAGGAAAAGAGTATTGTCATGAAAATGGATTTTGCAGGTACAAAGTGGAAATTGTTGCAGGTGATGAAGTAATGACGTTGTCACGGCAAATACAGGGTTATTAGTCCTGACCACCACTTTCCACTCACATCTGCTAAAAGATCTGAAAGAGGTCACCTATGATAGGCAATTATTAGGGAGGAAAAAACTCACAGTCTCAAACAACTGTCTGCTTCCATGTTGCAGGGGCTCAGAGCATGAATAGGGGTGGGGACATAGAAATCAAAGAGACGTTTTTAATTTTGCCTATGAGAATTCTCTTACATTTGCATTACTATAAAGATATTCATTATTTGCACTGTAGGATTCATCATACGCTTAGGTTAAGGTTTCTCTTAGGTTAAGGTTTTCATAATACTGCAGGGATATTAACCTTGCAACGTGAACAGTTTCATATTGGACTTGGTACTACATTCTTTTAAGCTCCTCTGAATATTTCAGCTTCACCTCTACAACTCAAGTGATACACCTGTATCACTTGCCAGAAAACATGGAATTACAGCTCCAAAGGGGACAGAAACCAAAATTACTCAGAAGCCTTTAAACGTAGGGGAACAAATCCTGAGCAAAGAACTATGATTTGCATTTTACTGACTTTTGCTGTTAGGCAAAGTAAGCACCGTTTCCCAGCTGCATCTCCACAGATTCACAGCTGGTACTCAGATTTAAATGATATGATCATTTTCTACTTTGGAAACCACTACTCTAAAGTGCAGGATGGACCCGGGAGAGTCTAGGGAGACTCACAGCTAGGGAGATGGTCTCTGGAAAGCACTCCTAACTCTCTGGTATAGTTGAAGAGGAGGCAGTATTTTGGGAGTAGGTATCTCAGCCACCTCAGCTGRATCACATCACAAGTTGTTCAGTAGCCCCCAGCAGAAAAGGAGTTAATGTGGCTGAAATTGCGACCACACTCTGGAYCCACAAAGCAAATAAATACGTATGCTTTCACAGTGGGCTCAGCAGATCAGCTGGAAGCACAAGCCCAAGCTTGTACCTCTAGCTGCGTGATCTATCCTAACTGTTTACCCCAGGTTTTTCCCTTCATTACATCAGATATCATAAAATTATTTAGACGGTTTTGTAGAAAGCTGACTGTACGGATCCGCCTTTACCTCTTATTTGGTTTGCTGACAGTGCTTTATCATGCCAAAAAGAAGCATGACCAAATCACAGACCACAACCTAGAAACATGAACTGGAAAAAGCAAATTCTGAGGGGAAACATGGTTGGCCAAGCATGCCACAGATGTCAGTAGCAAAAAACCTCTGAAGGGGGCCTTCGGCATGTATTGCTCCAACACGACAGCAACCACAGCTCTGTGTCACCACAGGCAGCCCCCAGAAGGGACAGACAGCACCGTGGAGCTCCCTCTACGGGTAACGGTAAACCTCACTTTCATCTACCACTCTTGACTTGGCTTCACACTTTGGCCAGAGTKGTGGGTAGGGTGAAAGGCAAGGACTGATTAAAGCCATTTGTGCTAACTCAGGGATTTCCCTGTTATTTCTGCACCCTGAGCACTCACCCATCCCCTTGGGAGATAGACAAACAGGGCATTTAACGTGTAACAGCGATAGTCTTGCTGAGAGGAGGGTGATAAAGATTTAGGAGAGATAAGACCGAGGCGCAGCATATTAAATAAGGCCCTAGAGAAACACCGCCTACGTCTGGTTGCATGACCCAACACTGTWTTCATGTCTCTGGTGTGTGACGCTGGTTGCCTGACAGATGGGGCTTCCTCGGGTGTTGTGCGAGAGCACTGGTGGAAAGACTCTCTATATTGGGTCCTTCAACCCAAAACAAGGGTCAGGTCCAGAACTGGGACAGCTGTTCTCACTCCCATGCAGCAGAGATTAGAGTGGGCAAGTTATTAAGGCTTGGTTTGAGAGGAGGCGACAGGGAAGGTAAGAGACAAATCATACTGGTTGACTGTTGGATTCGCTGGCCCCGAACCATTATTTTTATTACATGTGATCTTYAATTTCATAATTGCCTCTCACTAGAGGCAGCATTTTCCCCTTCTCCTGCCAGAAGCTGAGTTTTATGTTCTTATCCATTTTCCAGGATTAATCTAACAGTTGGGCGCTGGTCAGGGTGTCACTGATGTGACCAGCTTTGTTATCTGATTCTTTCCCACCAAGGTAGGTTGTAGTCAGCATATTATCAGAGGCACTCTGGGGAAAGCCCAACTATATCTTTCTCACATACAGGCTCTTTCTTAGACAATCTAGGTTGCACTTGCACTCTGTTCACTACAACCTAGCAGGTCTTCCACAGATCAAGCTCCCAAAGCTATGGAGGCACGTGGCTTCCTTTGGTTTCCGATCGCTTGGACAGTCTGGATTCAAGCCCCTCCATAGCCAAATCAGAGGTTTGCAGAAACGCTGTTCATTTTTGTACATTGGTCAAAATGTTTCCCAGGTAGTGTAGGAAAACAGGTTGGAAGGGATCTTGAAAAGGAGCTTAGTACATCTGCCCCTGCCTGCTCAGCCTCAGAGTAGGAGCACTTTTAGCTAAATCTTTCCTGATCAATGATTGTCTAACCTGTTCCTGAYGATCTCCATGAACAGGGACCCTACAATCTCTCTGGGGAACCTCCACCTTCCTTTATTGATAAAAAGCTTTTCCAGTTGTCAGATTCAAATGTTTTATGCTGCAGTTAAGCCCATTACTCTCTTCAATGGCCAAGRAGAGCAGCTTATTTCTTTGAAACTACCTTTGTATAGTTTGAAGATTTTCATTGCATCTTCCCTGAGCCTTCTGGTTTCTGTATGACCTCACTTTCTCCAGACTCTGAGATTTCCCWGCCTCCTCCTCTTCATTTTCTCCTATTGGCCAACATCTTTCTTAGAGTGTGATGCCCCAAATTAGCCACCTAGGAGCCTAGGAGAAATGAATGAGGTGGAAGGATAACTACCTATGTCTTTCAGACTCTTCAACATTTTATACATCCCAGTATATTGTGGTCTTCACACCAGCATGACACTAATGGCTCATGTTTAGATTGTGATCCACTGTTAATGCCAAGTCTCTTCCTAAAGGACTATTCTCTCCCTATTAGCTTCCCATCTTCGACGAGAGCACTTCATTTATCCTACTTCAATTCACAGGTTTATACATGTCTTTATTGAATTGTATGTTATTTATTTCATAGCTTTTCCTCAGTTCTAGCTTTCTCTTTCAAATGCTCATCACTCCTCTCAGTTGTCTATCTTCTGCCAATGTCAGTACGAATTCACTCTCTTCTGTTATCCAGCCTATCAATCAGAGTGACTAGTGCTGGACTGAGGACAAACCCCTTAGAGATCCTGCTCTGTTCATTCATGATATTGCTCTCTGAGAAGGGTTTTTCCAAGCAACTATTAGCCCATCACTTGATACCTTCATTTTTGCATCACATTTTTAGCATGCTATGAGTCAACGAGCAATAGTATCAAAAGGCTTAATCACATCAAGATAACACGCATACGGTTCATCTCATAACCACAAAGCCTATTACCTACAACAGGACAACATTTGTTTGGCTTGGCATAGTTTGTCAAGTAGTTTGCTATCTTTTTATTGCATACAACATTAGCATAATTATTTGTTCCAGTAGCTTTCTGGGAACTACAGCTTTCCCCTTTTTTCCCTCTACATTTCTCTCTTTTTTTTTTCCTGGTCTTTCTAGTCTTCCATACCTACCCTTCAAGATTTCCCAGTAGAAATCCAATGTACTGGTTCAGCTCAGGTGATATCAGTCACCTAAAAGTAAGGCACCTTCAGCTGATCTTAGCAACTTAAGCTCACTTTAGAGTCAACAGAGAGGAATGGGCACAAATAACCTCGACTCCTGCAGATGCCTTGTCAGGTTGAGACAAGTCCTATCTACATCAGATGAATCTTGACCTATAAAAAYATGAATTTTGCTTCATCAAATTTATGTCTAATATTATATCTTTAAGACACAGAAATTCTTTCCTTAGACTGTCTATAGGATCCATGATTGTCCATGGGATCTTCCCTATTGCCCCCGACAAGATTACTCAAGCCAGTAAAACTATAAACCTGAAAGATGGCAAACTTTATTCTATTCTTCCTTTCATGTATTATAGACTCTGTTGTCATTTTCCTCCATCTATCCATTTTCAATCAGTTCTTACCTATCATCAAGAATGAAGTCTGATAATGAAGTCCCCTTGCTTTTGCCAACACCAATAAGAGAAAATAACCGTCCATGATACACTCTAGGAGCTTGTAGTTTGTGTCTTGTGCTGTTCCTTGCTCAATAAAGTTCGGAGCAGTCGCACTCCATTCAGTGTCACCCAGTCCCAAACTTTGGATGATTCTATCGGTTATTCAGAAAAGACTCCAAAGCTGATCTTCTCATCCTGAAAGCTAATAACAGACACCTACCATGATGCCGTGGCACCAGTACATTTGGAATATCAGGAGTAAGGCAAAAACCTTTGATATAGTCACAGTAAAGACTTACTTTTTCACTTCTGTCTTTTCTGAACCAGCTTGACCTTTCTGCATCAATTTTCTAATTATGTGTGTGGGATATCCCTCCGAAAGCTCCAATCCTCTGCCTTCATTTCCAGTAACGTGCRTTCTTTGTTGTTCAAGCATAGTCCATAGGCTACAAACTCATACATACTAGCTTACATATTAGTAAATTAAACAGAGGCAGAATTTKTTCTCTGGAACTGAAATCAACTTGCAGGTCTGGCCACATCTCCCAGCCTCCAAAACAAAGTGGTTATATCAAAACTTCCTCCTAGGAGTACTCGTTGGCCCATACAGATTCCTGAATCATGGTCAAAAATTGTTCAGGAGAGGGTCAGTTGATCCAGTCAAAAACTGTGCCAAGTACCAAGCCATTAATATAGGCAGGTGAGTTGCAATGCCCAAGTCTATGCCCTGGCATTGTCCAATTTACTAGTGCAGATATAGCTTCAGTGCCAAGACCTAGATTACCTCTGATAACATTGCAGACTCTGGCTCGATTCCAGAGGCAGAACTAGGTAGGCAAATGGATTCTCCCTCTGGCTCCCACTGACACCTTTCAGGAATCATAGAATAATTTAGATCATAAGAGACTTACGAAGGCCTCTGGTCTGAACTGCTAGTCAGTGAAAGGCCAATTTCAACATTAGATCCAAGTTAGTAGGGATGGTTGTCATGAACTTCTCCGGCTTTGGTCCAGGTCTTCTATATGCAGGGCTAGTTGAACACATCTTGCCAGGACAATTTTCTTAACTTGATGGATGGCAAGTTGATGATACTCCTCCACCTCCTGCTTCTTCCTACTACTCTCCCACCCACTACTACAGAGAGTACCAGCCCCACATGGCATCCTTTGTCTGACCTCTCTGGCAGGGAGAAGGAAGCCACATGCCTTTTTTTAATCCAAAACTGATAACCTTAAGCCCTACAAGGAACATTTGGGGGCACTAGGCATCCATGGACTGACCAGCTTGGTTAATTTACCTCCAAGAATCAGGATTGTTATATTATATATATATAAAAAACATATAAATATATATAAATATATATATATATATATATCAGGAAAGACTCCCCTCTCCAAAAGGCTTTAGGATATACTGAGGTGACTAGCAGCACACAAGAGTGTAGATAGCTACATCCTACCCTGGCAAGCAAGAGGATAATAATAATAATAAATAAATAAACAAAAGCCAGAGATTTACCTACCCTGGAGCTCCTCCTGGTGTCTTGTTATGGGAGGTACAGTATTAGCAGTCCTCACAGCTGTAAAGACATGGGGGAAAAGGAGCAACGGACATACTAACTGGAGAATGGGAGATGACTCCACAGAATCAYCCTTTCCAAATGCCTTTGCTGCTCTCAGTTGTGACCTGCTGAGAGGACAAACCTGCAAAAGTCAGCGAGCAGTGGGAAAAGAGCAAGGGAACAACAACAACAGAAAAACCCACTCCTGCAGCAAGGCAATTTCAGAGCAGTAGAAACTATCTAGGAGCTTTTATAAACCCCCAGGTACTTTTCCAGGAAAGAAAGGCTGTTTTGATGCTGTAACTCTCCTTGTTGTGGTCCAGGGAAATTATTTACAGGAGATGGACTAAACAGAAGAGGGTGTTTAAGAATTCATGATGACTCAGAAGTATTGCTAACAGTCAAGCTCACTTGATAGCTATTAGCAGGAAGATTGTTTATCTTAACACCAGCAGCTTCGTATCAGGTCCTGTCTCTCTCTTCCCAGAAAATACAGGGCTACCTCTACTGTCACTTGAGGTAAGCCAGCATTGTGTGACCATAGTGGCCACATAAATGCTAATAAACTAAACAGTGCCAGCACACAGGCCCAGATACTGCTACAGGGTCGTCCAAACTGCTAAACGTGGCCACTGGTAAAGGCTTACCCATGCCAGCCAGCACTCTCTTGGACATGGTCCAGCAGACAGCACAAGACGTGCTGCTTACCTGCTTGCCACYTCTTCTGTCCCAGCGTCACTGCCACCATCAACCCACCCCTTGAGTGGTTTCTGCAAGCGCTTCTGCACAGCCAAGATGCCTCAATTCAGTGGTTTGAATGAGCCTAGATGACTTCGCAAGTTTGGRGTTTTCCCCCTAAAACCTTTTATAAAGCTTAGGCTCTAAAGAAAACAGTCATTGGAGGGTTTTTCCCCATATCATCTTCACAGTTCAAACTGCACAGAGGGCTGAYGTGCTCTTTAATCTGGGCTGGTTTCTTCCTCTCTCTTATCTGATGTTAAAAAAAAAAAAAGAGTAAAAATGTTTAATTAACTTTTCTCTAGAATTTTGACTCCCCACTTCCCCAGGTAGTGCTATAGCTGTGGGAACCTGGAGCAAATAAATACATTTTTAATTAAAATTGTTTGGTCATTCTTTGTAGACGATCAAAACAAAGAAAGATTTGACCAACTTGTTTTGAAATTTAGCCTTGTGTACCTTCTCCTTCCTACTTCCACCCTCTCTCATCTCCGTGATCCACATCAAATCAGTACCTTCARGGGTAGCTCTGCTGGGGACACTGCAGTTTGACCATAAAATACATGCTTTGATTTTGACTTGAGCAGAATTTGCAAGTCAAATAACTAAACTTTCTACTGAGAACAATCAGTAATGGATGACCATATCACTCTAAAGACTAATAAGTATTTTCTGCAGAGACTGCTGAATTTGTTAATGCAGCTGCTTAACKTTTTTGTACCAGCTAAATAAACAGAATACACCCACAGAGAATACCTCCCACTTTGTCATTTGTTTGGAAAAAAATCTTAYGATACATCAGCTCTAAAATAGGAGAATCATTGATTTCTTTTTCTTTGTGGGCAGGAGGACACCGTAGAGATCAAGGGTGGCTTTTAAGGGGTATATTGCAGGTGTCCCTCAGCGAGGAAGATGCTACACAAACTCTTGTTCAAGTTTGCAAGCACCTTTTACACATGCTCTTTTTTTGGCTCTTTACACAAACTAGTTTTCTGCATTGTGACTCTTGACATAAGGCTTTAGCAAAGGAGTTCTGGAGAATCAACTTGTGATATTTCAGTATATTTCCAGCCCCATGTCCACTTCATCGCAGAGCTGGAGGTTACCATCTCCCACTGTAAGGGAGAACCTAAACCAGGAATAGGGGTAGGTTTGAACAGACACTATGCTGGGGCAATGCCACAACTTTTAAGGTCCAAAACTGGTCTGACAAAACTCTTATCAGTGTGCAGTCTGCACTGGAGGAGCTGAGCCTCTCATCCCATCACTAGGCACCACCGAAAAGTCTAGCTCCATCCTCTTTACATCCTCCCTTCARATACTTGCATACATCGATAATATCCTCCCTRCACCTTCTTGTCTCCAGGCAAAACAGTCCCAGCTCTCTCAGCCTTTCCTCCTATGACAGMTGCTCCGGTCCCTTCATCATCTTATCTTAGTGTTCCTTTGCTAGACTCACTCCGGTAGGTTCACATCTTCCTTTTACTGAGGAGCCCATTACTGTATCCAGTGCTCCAAATTCAACATCAGCAGGGCTGAGTAGAGGGGAAAGTTCACCTCCTTCAACCTGCTGGAAACCCTCTAAGGTAGCCCAGGAAGCCTAACATAGTCCATCTTTATGGGAGATGGTGTCAAAAGCCTTACGAAAGTCAAGATAAGCAATACCCACGGTTGTCCCCGCATCCAACAAGCCAATYGTCTCATCATAGAAGGCCATTAGGTTGSTTAAGCATGATTTCCCCTTCGTAAATGCTTGCTGACTATTCCCAGTGACTTTGTCCTTCATAGGCCTGTAAATATTTTTCCAGGATTAGTTGCTCCATCACCTTCTGAAGGATTGAGGTGAGGCTGACAAACCTGTAGCTTCCAAGATCCTCCTTCCAAGATCCTCCTTCTTGCTCTCAAAGATAGAGGTGACACTGGTTTTCTTCCAGTCCTCAGGCACCTCTTGTGCCTGAGGGACAAGTATGGTTCTTCCAGAGGTCTTAAGGCACTTGGGTCAGACCTAAATAGATGGGCCAGACAACTGGTCCCATTATGAGACACGACTCTCTACTGTTACACTGCTGGCAAGGCTCGGCCAACTAGTCCTAACCCAGGTGCGTATGAAGACTTGGCAGGGACAGAGACCCTTTGTAGTACAGATGCAGCTACTGCTTTTGGAGAGGAAAAAGATTAGCTGTGCTGGCCTGGGCCTCAGGGTCTGAAGTCAGGCCCTGGCATGGTCTAGGTTACTGACAACGTAACAACTGCAGTATCAGAACTTTGATGTCTTTGTACAAGCTGTACTTCAATTGCTCTTAATTGTATTTTGGGGAAAAAAAAGAACAAAAAACACCTATACACACCTACAAACACACACACCTACACACAAATCCCTCTTACTGATTTTAATGAGGCTGCAGAGCACAGTGAGAGGCCCAAGGCTGAGGCTGCCTGATCAAATCTGGATTTTGATTAGAGCGTGGATCCTTATGCCAGAAAGTCTTGGAAAAAGCTCAAAAACTTGTAGATGCAATAAGTAAGCCTTGAGTTAAAACTGAAAAATAAACAACCAGGGATCAGYTCTACTTCAGGATGGAGGGCACCAGCTAAAGAAATAACAGTTACGGACCTCTGGGACCTTTTGTGGGTGGCCCTGCTCCAGTTCAGCTCCTTTGAGCAACTTCAGCCCGGATAGACAAGGTTAATGGTAGATTTCTATCTGCATTTGCTGGATTTTGTTTATGACTGCAAGTTTCCTGCTGTGATGGCACAGTTTAAAATCAAATCTTACTCAAGCTTGATTCAATCTAAGAGAACAACATTTACATGCTGCAGAAAACACCCAGGTACACTTGGCCCATTGCTCCTGCCTGGAGAGCATTGCAGCGTGGAGCTCCCATGGGGTTGGCAATGCAAGAGCCAGCCCCTAGAAGGTCAGGACAGGAGTTGGGTAAGAAAACCACCCAGATGGCACAAGTTGTTCTATCTGTGTGTTAACTCCCATTCAGTCTCCCATTTTGAGGGCCAGGCACTGACCACAAGCCCAAATTTACTCTGCAGAAACACAATGCACCCAGCAAGACATTTAAGAGACTGCAAGACCCAAGTGTATAAAATCCCCTCTAATCCTGAAAATCTGCTATCACAGCCACGTTGGGAACGAGGGGCTCGGGAACAGGATCTTTGACTCAGCAAGTCTGATCCGTTCACAGAAGAAAAGGGAATGCGAAGCCCTTCTGGAGGAGAAGGGGGGTCCAGCATCCCGAAGCTGGCAAAGGCACAGGGCCCACCGCCAAGCTCCTTCCCACGCCGTCGGCTCACCGAGGCCTTCACAAAGGCACTGCTGTGGGAGGACATGCCCTAAACCATCTCTGAACCCAGAGGGGCAAGCAACCGCCTGAAGGCTTTTTATAGCAATGCAGGTCCTCATGAGACAACCAAGTCTCATGCCCAGAAATGGGAACAATCTAAATCCAAGTAAGCAGTAAATCCTGGGAGAAATAGTATCTAGACATGTTTTATTATTCAAGTAAATATTTATGGCATCACTGACACAGAAAAGCCTAGGGCAGAYACTTACACAAAGGAAACGGGGCATGTGAGCTATACAGACACCCTGAGACAGGCAAGGACCACAGCAAACAGCCTGTGCTGCTCAGGGCCTTTTCTAAAGGTTAACTTTAAATTCACCAGGACAAAAAAAAAAAAAA
>NW_028186259.1:1459664-1482385 GCF_003343005.1 Rhea americana
TTTTTTTTTTTTTTTGAAAGCCATCCCTGGCCATGGATGTAGTCTTATAGTCTCGGTAGCTTGAGATTACCTTGCACGTTAATGCAAGGAAATGCGCAGTGATTTAGCTGGTGTTTTAGGAGCCCAGGTCCTAACAGCTTTCACAGACTGGGAGTACTTCTTAAACTTGACCTTTCTTTGCTACAAAAGGTTTCCCATTTGTGGTGGGTCCTATTATATTCATATAGGAGAGATTTCAGACTRGAAATCCCAGGAAGAGGTTCAGGGAATTTAACAACAAAAACCTGCCCACAAACACCTAAATAAGCCCTCCCTTGCAACTGCTGCAGCCATAAAAGACTGGAGACCTATTCTACATTTCCCATGTCCCTCCCACTCGCTCAGGGTGGAAACTTTCAGTAGGGTTGCAAAAAAGAATCTAGAAAACAAGCTGACCCCTCAGTGCAAAGCAACCTGGACTGTACTTGCCCCCGCATCACCAGAAACTGTCCTTTATGAGCCAGTTAGAAAAACAGCGTTGAAAGACACTGCACAGCCGAAAAAGTGCAGGCATTAGGGATGACCATCTTTACCTGCAAGACAAGCAGATCCAGTCTATGTAATTGGGGAAAGAAAAAAAAATAAAGAAGAAAAAACCTTCACTACTAAGAGTGGAGCTCCAACATCACTTTCTCAACACCACTGTATTGAATGTTGGATTCCTAAATCYTTTTCACTCAAAGGCTGAAACCACTACCACCAGCTAATGCACGGTTACAGTGAGAAAAAGAGAAGTCTGTTTTACGCACTAATAAAAAAAGTGGGAGGCAAACAGACTGCTTCCAGGCTGGTAAGTCCCCATTCAGCAAGAAAACGCAGGCTTACACGGGCAACAGCCTGCAGACAGGAGCCCTGCTTTAAAATCAGACAGCCTCAAGTATAGTCAGGCTGACCTACTGAGCTTGCATATGACCAAGACCCAAACTAAAAACAATACATTCAAATCAATAGTTTGCACAAAAATTTTTCTTTTTGGCTACCTTAAAAAAAAAAAAAAATAAAATAACACTCTCCTAAGTTTGGAGGCATGACACTAGGAAAGCTTTCAGAGCTCCCGGCCTTTTTTAGTGCCAGCAATGCACAGGAAGGACTATAAAGTGCACAGACTCAAGCTCCCCAAAGTCCAGCTCAGCCAGACAAGGCATCCATGAGAGGGTTGAAGGCAAATACAAAGAGTCTCCAGATAGAGAAGTCCATGAGAATTYGGGCTCTTCTGCCTAGAGGCTCAGATTAAAAAGATAATGTCATCAGACACCATGATCTGGTTGTCATCTTGCATGTGGGCTAATGCTGCCTTCACTTCAGCTGGAGAGAAGGGCTCAGGGTTGTCCTTGTTGATGGACTCCATCACACTCTTCAGGCCCACGGACTGGGCRTGGGAAGCTTTGAAGACCTCCAGGAGGGCAGCCTTGAATGCTTTCAACCTAGGCAGGCAAGATGGAAAGCAATCCACATCAGAAACCAAATGCAATTCCTTCTCTTCCCACCCTGAGCACCCAGAAGCAGCACCCAGCAGGAGAGCCAAAACTGGAGCAGGGAGCACCTGCCACCCAGCAAGGGCGTGCTTTTAAAGACCTAGCATATCTGGTGATGTCCACAGAGCTGCTACACGCACACAGCCCATCTCAGACCCACAGACACCAGCTCCAGGCTGAACATGGATGGCCCAGGAATAGGGTCAAACCAGCCCTGTCTTCATCCCTTGCACAGGGAACCAACTTCAGCTCAGTGCAGTGGTGTGAGCTCCASCTGGCCAGTCACACGCACACGCAACCCCCAGCACCTTCTACTGACTGTTATTATCAGCTGTGGCACCCTTCTGTCCTGCAGGGTTTCAGCTCTCCAGGACACAAAATAGCATCTGAGACAACAGTTCAGGACAGGATCCACCAACTGAGCTCTAAGCAGCATCAGGGTTACAGTCACATGCCTCAAGGTGAGGAGCTGGGACTTCATACAAAAGGCAGCTTCCTAAACAACCAGAGCTGCAAATCTCTGGTACCTCATGGAGGTGTTTTACAGAAATCCCCTCAGTCTAATCCAGGCTAATCAGCTTGGTTTATGCAGCTGGAAATGTGCCACCACACAGCTCAACACAGTTCTACAGTTTTCTAGAGCAGGCAGACTCCTCACTCCAAGGGCACGTGAGCACTTAGTGTTATCAGCAATACAATATTTTCTCTTGCCTACAACCTCAGGGGAGATTTGTAAGCTTGGCTCCTTATTCTAAAGCCTCCCAAACTCAACCTAGTCACCTGACCATCTTACACAGACAGGAAGCATGTTATAGATCAGCTTACAAAGGAAAAAAAAAATCCTGCTACATTACCATCATGAGTATCATCTACCCCACATCTATGTTTCTATTTCTGCTACAGCCCCTGCACAGGCTTTTAAGCAAGACAAACCCCTCCTCTTCTTCCCCCAGCTTCCACAGCCCCCCAACATACCTTGGGTCAGACAGCTCTGGCTTCTTTGCTTCACCAGCAGCCAAAGGTTCGGGTGTTTTGGGAGTATGTGCCTGGACTGGAACAGAAAGAGGACAGTTACATTCACCCATCTAGCACCTGAACACATAGGGAGTAGTACCACACGCTGCAGCAATCAAGAAATAAGGGCTGCATTTGATGTCTTAATATGATGCAGGCAATGCCAAACTCCGTTGTTACTTTTACAGCAGCTTGGAAGTAGACAATGATCAGCCACAATGCAAATCCAGGAGAACATTTTCTTTATAAGGCTTTGGTCAGCACCCTGCRATGCAGCAACACTATTTCTTCCATCTCACACAGGGCCACAAAGGAATARCACTGCTGGTACTGAGGACTTCCAAACACCACAATCTCCTCAATTTACATTGCTGGATGATGCCCTGCTCCCAGTGCACAGACCCAGGACTCTCCCAGGAGCCACAGGAGCTGACTGCCACTCAGAGACCATTATGGTTATGGGAGGGAGGCAAGATTCAGTTCCACATACACTCCTACATAAAGTTTTGAAGCTCCTGATACAACTGGTAGAGAACTTAATGCTATCAGTGGAGCCCAGAAAGCAATTCAGCTAACTAGATTAAGGTGCCTGCTTCAAGAGTAGCCAAATTGCTCTCCACAGACTGTGTTGACCACATCTCCACTGAGGATGGTGGGAGCAGCAGGTCTGCAGATAGCCACATGATAACCCTGACCTGAAAGCAACCCTGGCCAAAACACAGATCTGCAGCTTGATACAACCCTTTCCCGACTGCAGTGCTAAAGGCTTTACTGCACTCGGTTACAGAAAGACGAGGAAGGAGTCCAGCCTGGGGCTCCTGGAAGTATCTTCACRGAGGCAGCTCATCCACTAGCTGAAAGAGGAGAGCACAGCTGGAGCAGCACTGGGTTTCCAGGTACTGCACTATGTTGAGGACTCTGAGCAGCCCCAATACGAGGTCACTTCTCATTGCAGTGAACAAGCCCATCAGCTCAGAAGGCAGCACCCTCAAAGAGCTGCATGCCAGTGAAAGCCCAGACACTCACCCTCCGGCATCTCCTCCTCTGCGTCACTGAAGTCATAAGGGTCATACGAGTCTCCTTCATCTCCCGAGCGTGCCTTCTTCCTCCTGGATGCAGGGAAGAGAAGGTCACTTCTCTGCASTGAACCACAGACCTCAGGAATGTTACAGAGCTCCTTGAAAAGTCAAGTTACGACAACGCAGGGTACCTGTGTACCTGTGGCTTGCAGGTATATCTAGAGCTTGCCTACCATCAATCCAGCCATAAACCTCCACATGCAGCAGCAGACCTGAGCCATGTGTTCAGGTGCCTACTTATACTGTCACTATAAGCCAATGGTCTCCTGGGGTGCATTGGGAAGAGCGTTGTCAGCAGGTCGAGGGAGATGATCCTGCCCCTCTGCTCAGCCCTGSRGAGGCCTCATCTCGAGTCCTGTGTCCAGCTCTGGGCTCCCCAGGACAAGAGAGACATGGAGCTACTGGAGAGAGTCCAGCGTAGGGCTACGAAGATCATCAGAGGGCTGGAGCACCTGTCCTAGGAGGAACAGCTGTGAGAGCTGGGCCTGTTTAGCCTGGGGAAGAGAAGACTGAGGGGGGGGATCTGATCAATGKGTACAAGTACCTGAAGGGATGGTGTCAAGGGGACGGGGACAAACTCTTTTCAGTTGTCCCATGTGACAGGACAAGAGGCAATGAGCAGAAACTGAAGCACAGGAAGTTCCACCTGAACGCGAGGAGGAATTTCTTCCCTGTGACAGAGCACTGGAACAGGTTGCCCAGAGAGGTTGTGGAKTCTCCTTCTCTGGAGATCTTCAAGGCCCACCTGGATGCAACCCTGTCTAACATGCTCTAGGTGACTCTGCTGAGTGGGGAGGTTGGACTAGATGATCTCCAGAGGTCCCTTCCAACCTTACTGATTCTATGATAAGCCTTGGGGAAGTCAGCCTTCCCTTTGCAAGCAGCCATTACGCTGGTCAGAAGAGGACAGTTGCCCTTGTATAAAATCCCTCCTTCTCCTTGCTCAGGCTCCTACCTTTTCTTCCTGCTCTCCTCCTCTGGCTGCTGATCTTCCTCCTCCTTTTCAGTCTCCGAGTCATCATCTGCCTGCTTTTTGCGCTTCTTCTCTTTCTCTAGCACCTGCAAAATGAAGGTAGGCAGGACTCARCCTGCCTCTGGTGCAGGTAGGATCTCTGTTCCTTCTGCTGTCCCAGAGCATTGCTCTTGCCTGCTCCAAAAGCACACCTGTTTCCCTCAGACATAGACTCAATAACTAAACAAGCCAAAGGGCTTCAGTCCTCCTCAAAGCCCAAATCCACCCCTTTTCAAGATCCCTTTAGGACCTCACCGCTGCTAAGAGACATCTTTCCTCTTGCTGAGCTCAGACCTACCTTTTTGAAGTAGGCAAACTGCACCAGCTCCACAGCCGCTTCCGCATCCTGAAGATCGACTGTCTTGTTCATCCTGGCCTTCGCATGGGCCGTGGAGAGGCGGATCAGCGTCTCCAGGGTGCGGGCCGTGACTGGGGAGGTCTGGGGGTGGAGAAGAAAAGGCTGTGAGGCATCACGTCCTTACAGTGTTCACCTGATTGCCAAGAAGCCCCATGCAGCATAGGGCCCAGCAGGACTCCACATAGCCTGGACATCAGCACCTCAGGGTTGCAAATGGAGGCAAACCCAAAGGCATCTCATCCAGGCCAGGAAATACCCATAATGGGAGAGGAGAGCATTTGCCTCAGTTTCTTTCCTCCTGGCATTAGAGGGAGGAAGCTGCCTGTCTATCATGAGCAGCACAACAGCAGAGCTCACCCTAGCGATGTCAGAGTTCATCTGGTTCTGGCTGCGCAGGCGGGAGTATTCCTCAGCTATGTAGTTTGCTGATTCTTCGGTCAAGACGGGCTTAATAATCTTTGCTACATGGATATATTTCCTCATGAACTCCATGCTGACGATCTTCTCTCTGCAGGAGACACACATASACTCATGTCCCCAAAGGGATAAGCAAAGGCTACCTGCAAAAATAGGGTTGCACGAAGAAAAAAAGCAAGTGCTATCCAATACAAGGAAAATTCAGCTCTAGGAGACATTTCTCCAGCTCTTGATGGTGCCCGGCATTAGGAATCGAGCTCAGAGCAGGTCCCAGAAGGTATGTTTCAGAACTCCCTTTACATCCTGCCTAAACATCTTTACATGGGCTATCTACAGCATCACTGTCCCCCATTCTCAGCCACCACCTGGATGCCAGATCTATCGCATTTTTTGATTCATTCCTCAATTCCAGAAAGCTACCACGGAGCTAGAGGAAGCAGCAGCCACCAGGGCTGTTCCCACTCCATCAACAGGGGACTCACTTCCGCCGATTGGGCCCATGCAGGAGGTCATCGTGTTTCTCATACACTTGGAGCTCCTGTTCCTCCTCCTGTGCGAAGTCAGGGTCCTCCGTTGCCAGGATTTCCACAGCGCTGCCCAGGGGCATGGCTGGGAAAATGGAGAGTTATAGAGAACAGGATTTTAGCCTCTTGCAGTACCACTGGAACAACGGTCTTCTGTGAGCAGGTCGAAAGCCACATRCTAATAGCACTCAGCAAAACCACATATCCCAGCCCCAAACAGTTGGTAACAGGGGGCCACAATGCAGGGAGGTTAGATATAGGGAAAGGTAAGACCAAGCAGCAAGGCAGTTTCACAGCGTGAGGAAGAAGAATCTGTGTCAAGGACTTCCAGCACCATGGCACTGCTCCCTTTCTCATGAAAGGCATAATGCTGCTTTTCCTCACGCTTCCAGCTCCTGGGAAAMGGAGCAAAAACATTCAGGTTGAGCCCCAACACAAGAAGCCCAACCTTCTTCTGCCTCCAGTGACTCAGCCATGGTCAGATTAGACAGAGCTACACAGTTATCTACAGAGGACAGATGGAGATTCGGTGCCTCAGGGTSATGGCAAAGCCATATTCAATATCCCACAGGGAACAAGGGTCCAGTCCCTTCTTGCCTGTTAGCAATAGGGAAGTGACCATAGCCAGAGAAAACTTGTAACTCATGGGCTCCCTATTGCCCAAGCAAGGAGAGAGTAACTACAGCTGTAGCACAGCCCAGGGCTCCCAGATGGTGAGAGACAACTCACCATCCCCATCCTGCTCATTGGGGTTGCGGTAGCGGTGCATTCGCAGGACATGGTCCGAGATCTCCCTGTCTTGCTCAGGGTCCATCTGGTCCAGGACAATGAAGAGCAGGTCAAAGCGGGACAGCAAGGAGTCCTGCAGGCCAATGTTCTCCATGGGCGTCTTGTACTGGTCGTACTGCAAAAGGCCAAGACAAGAGAGTTACAGGAGACGCTCGCAGGCCAGTGTAGGTTGTTAGGAGAGCCGGATRGACCTCACCAGGCCAGGTGTTAAAGGATGGATGTACAGGTGGCCAGACACTGCCTGAAAACTCCAYGTTAAACCCAGTCTGTTGCACAACTAAAGACTATTTTCCCCATCCTGGAAGATGGTTAAAACTCTTATTTGCAAGGAAAATCCATGGGTTTTTTGTGTTCTCTTCTCAGCGTCTGTCTCAGACAGATTGAAGGCCACACACCATAGGCTGCGCACCACTGCCCTCATCCTGGCTGTGCTTCCCCCAGAAAAGATTGGGATGGCCACCTCAGGATAACTACCTGAGCACCACCAGCCACAGGATGCTATCCCACCACCATTCCCCCTCATCACCAAGGGGGAGGATTCACTGGGCTGCCCAGAGCAGCTTTGGCTGCTCTCCAGTCCCACACCTCTGGGGCAGGGCATTGAGCAYCCAGGCAGCACTGAGCCAGGTTAAGACACCCCATAAGCCTCATTCAGGGACTTGAGCACAGTGTAAGAAATCCCATCAGCCCCTCTCACTCCTCGGAGGGCTGTGAAAAATCAGCAGCAACCAAACAACCAGGTTTTTGCCCTAAACATCCCAGTCTCATTAGACCAGTAAGAACCGGGTCACTAATTTGTGGGGGGATCTTTTGGTTTTTAACAGAGGCCTTTTCCACTAAAGACAGCTCCCACCTGCCTTCCTCACAGAAGTGACCCAGYGTACCCAAGCCCTCATCCCCACTCACCCGGCCGTAGACTGGATTAGCCGCAGCCAGGACGCTGCAGCGGGAGTTGAGCCGCGCGTGGATGCCGGCTTTGGCGATGGTGACGCGGCCCTGCTCCATCACCTCGTGTATGGCCGTACGGTCGATGTCGGACATCTTGTCGAATTCGTCAATACACACCACGCCCCGGTCAGCCAAGACCATAGCCCCTGCTTCCAGGCGCCGTTCACCTGGGTAAGGAAGATGGCRACACATAATCCAACAGCCCCCCGCATCTGTTCCCCAGCATCACCCACCACTGCTGCTCCATCCCCGCAGCTGGCTAAGCCTTGAAGAGCAGCAGCCATTCTGGCTCAGCCCTGTCCACCTTCTACTTTCTTTGAGAGCAGAGTGACAGTGAGGAAGAGGAATAAACCTACAAGGAGGAAGAGGACCAGATCCAACCTACTGGCTGTCAGCCAGCCCCAAAGGGGGTAAATCTCATAGAAAAACAGAAGTGCAGACCATCACCTGACAGAGGTAGAGAAGATATCCCTAAACACTATTTTAATTACCATAAAGCTTCTGGCCAGGGCAAGGCATACAGCTGCCACTGCAGGAAGGACAAAGAGCAATCCTGGGCCTTGCAGATACCCTGGCATCACTTCAGCATCAGCCAGCAAGCCTTTGCTACCTTCCAGCAGGAGCCAGTCCTCTCCTTACCAGTTTCTTGGTCTGTGGTGACAGCAGCAGTCAGACCTACACCAGAGGAGCCCCTGCCGGTGGTGGGGATGGCCCGGGGTGCAGTGCAGAGCACATACCGCAGCAGCTGAGATTTGGCAACTGAAGGGTCTCCTAAAACAGAAAATACTGCATTAGAGGGGGCTGATTGGCTAAGAAACCAGTTTTCCAAAGAAAGACCAACAGTCCCAAGTGGGAAGTAAGTTGAACATCAGCCTGCAGGGCATTCTGGCAGCAGAGCAGGCAAACAGCATCCTGGGCTGTCTGAGCAAACTGCAGCTAGCAGGGCGAYGGAAGGAATTCTCGCCTTCCGTTTGGCACTTGTGACACCACATTACCTGGATGGTGTGTCCAGTTTGTGGCTCCCCAGTGAGGAGAGAGGAAGAAAAAGAAAAAAAAAAACATATGGGGGCATGGGGGAGAGGAAGGTTGTTTAGCGTTTTAAAAAAAAGAAAGTGAATGGAAAATCTCCTTGCCTTCCTCAACTACCTAGCAGGAGAAAATAGAGAAGATGGAAACAGACTTCTCCAAGAGGCACTTGTTAACAGGACCAGGGGCAACTCTGAACATAGGAAATCCCTCTCTAAGTATGGTCTAACACAGGGTTAGGGGCCCAGAGATGCTGTGGGATCCCAGCCCCAGAGATGTTCAAAACTAACTGGGCAAGTCCCAGAGCAACTCTGTCTATCAATGGAATCAGCTCTGTTCTGCATACAGCAACAGAATGGGAGGCCTCCTGAGGTCTAGCCTCAGTTATTCCATGAAAATAACACTGAATTTCATCCTGATCCCTTCATCTCACTCCCCACAAGACCCAAYCCATGGTTCCTCTGGCCAGTATCTCCAGACCTATCAGCAAGATGTTGATGTCTCCTCGGATGCGGCTCCCATTCTCTAGGACTTTTTCCACCCCTCCAAGTAACATGCAGAGGAGGGCCTTCTTGATGTACTCATGCCCATGGATACTGGGAGCCAGGGATTTCGCCAGCTGGTCAAAGATATCCTAAGACAGAAAAGGCAAGGCAGAGCCCRTAAGACAGACGGCAGCAAACAAGAACAAGGAATAATTCTTTACAACTCTATTTGAGCACAGCCATGCAAGAAAGGAGCTTATTCCTGTCACAGAACCACACCAGCAAAAGTTATTTACATGACAGAAGACGTTGGTCAGTTTTCTTTCAATCATACTGCTCCTGGTTCTGATGTCCTACATCAGTCACCCCAGCAAGACTGGAAGCAGTGAACCCAGGAGGTGCAAGGCATCCTCCTCTCCAAGATACAAAGCAAAGTCTAGATCACAGGATCAAGCTGGGGCACCCTCCTTTTCCCTTCTTAGTCCAAGACTCATGATTTTGCTGTGTTTTCTTTCAGAGCATCAGTGATCCATACTGTGGTATCACTCTGTTCTTAGGTTTGAGGAAAAAGACAGGAAGGTATTTCTTCTACATATTATTTCTCTGGCAATCAGCTAGCAGATTCAGGAAGCACCACAGATTTCCATTTTCACAACTATGCACAACAGCTGCCAGAAATCAGGAAGCTCTACTGGTATTACAAAAGCAGCAAAACCAAGCCAAAACAAGCAAAAAGAACCCTCCTRGAATTTGATAAAAGTGTGAGCAAAATGCAAAGAAAGCAAGTGGAAGATTCAGCAACATTGTTAAGAGGAGCAAAGAGATTACTCAAAGTCCACCCAAGAACAAGATACCTTCTTAACCATATGCCAAGCTTTAAAATTGCTATGGTCAAACCTCATGCTTTGACACAGGTCTACCTAGAAGGCAAGCAAGTATGATTTAAATACCTTGGAGCGACTCTTGCTGAATCTCTTGATCTTGGCCACATCAGCAGCAGAGTAGAGAGGCCGAATGTCCTTGCTCATCTGTTTTACATGACAGGCAATGAGGATAGTCCTGAAAAATAAACACCATTATGGTCAGGTCTGCAAACCCCAGGGGCCCACAGGTCACAGCAACAATGCAGCAGAAATTTCCACAGAGTCACCATTTGCTCCAGAAAGTCATCGTGGAGGGCTGAAAAGCTCCAAGAGCTATAACTCTCCTCTGTCTTTGCCTAACTGGACTAACTGGAATGAAGCATCTTTAAGAGTGTCCAACCACTTCTGCATACAGCTGGACTTCACAACTCAATACTGATGCTCAGGACCTGGTAGCAAATCCAGCTCTGTCATGGCTACCTAATTGCCCTATCTCACCTGCCAAAGAGATGACCCTACTGAAAAGGGTGAGCAGCCTGGAGCTGTCCTTCAAGCCATAAGATGACTCACCTGAATGTCCCTGAAGTATAACCCCCTTTCTTTCCTGGCAGGCAGCGGTATGTCCCAACCACCTGGATGCGGTCCCCAGGCTTCACTTTGTCCACTAGGTCGTCATCTAGAATGACATCCACAGAGCGTGGCAGCTGCCCTGCTGGTGCCTTCTCTGGCATCTCCTGGATGGTGATGGTCTGATGATCCTTGTAGACTGAGAGGCCAAACTCTGTCTCCAAGGGGTTATTCTCTTCATCCTAGAGGAACCATCATAATAAGACTAGCACCATTTTTCAAGAACACTGGAAAGACATGCTGCACCATCCAAAAATGCACAAGACCACTGAAAAGGGTAGCTTAATTAAGACTGCCAGAACCTGGGSATTGCTAGCTCCACAACCTAGCTGATAACACCCAGTAGTGCTGGTACACTCTCTCTCCAAAACCTGTTGCTAATATAGGCAGCAATAACACCATCCGTACTGAAGATGGTATGCACACTGAGGACATAGCTCAGATCAACCTTCTTCCACTCCCAAATACAGAGCAATCGCTCTGCCCAAGGGTGCGCTCATCCTCCAGGAGGACACAGACATGCTCACGCTAACCCAGGTACCAACAGAAAGAAAACTGGTTGGAAAGCTCTATGAAMACCAACTAAGTATCTCACAGCAGATTATTATAGCATCTGAATTCCCAAACAAAAGCTATATTGGACTACGTTGGCAGAGGGAAAAAGAGATCCCCAGGGATGTGGAGATAGCTCACAGACAGCTCACAGACAGTATGTTCCCCCCAGAGGGACTTGCTGACACTTCTCAATAGGCCACTTCACCTTTGTAGGGTAAACAGAGCTGGATGGGAAAGCATCCAGAGACGTCATATCTGTATATCGACGCTCAATAGTTTTCTTAGTAGCTGGGCAATAATGGACACTCCGGACAATCTTTGGACGAACCAGAGAACCTGAGTTTGGAAGAAATGAGAGAAGAATTGGGGCAAAAAAAAGAGTCTCATCCATGTATCAGCCAACAATACCTCATGGGATTTATGTTCATAACTGCACTTGGGACATCTGCAGATATRCAGGGTTTGTTCTGTGCCAGAATTTGCCATCCCAACATTCAGAACTTGATACAAGTCCCAGATTCCCCCTCATGCATGTTGCCAGAACAGCTCCTGGACGAACTATAGCCCCTCCACAGCAAATACCTCAACCCACTGCCCCTCAGTGTAGGTACACCTCGGATATCCAGTTCGTACCCAATCACACACCCACACTCACACTTAGTCACGATGCCCTCCACACAGACGATGCAGCTAAGGAAACAGGCAGTCAGTGTCCGGGGCGACACATGCTTGGAACCAAAGCTGCCCTCAAGCCCAATGTAAAAGTCCTCATATTGCTTGGCATAGGTGGCRTCAACAGAGGCGACAAAATCCTTCAGAGCACGCTGGAAGGCGATCAGCTCYTCAAAGGCATTGCTCAAAAGCCTGAAACAAGGAGGTGATGTTGCAGTAAGATCAGCAGCAAGGATCAGGTGCTACTGGCATGCTAGCAACCCCCTTCTGCCCTCCTCCATCAGTAGATATAGGAAAACACTCAAAACTTTCCCACACCTCCATACACTTTGAAAGCTTACTAGGAAGCTGGGGGGGAGGGGAAGGAGGATCTCAAAACAGAAAAACTAACAAAAAAAGCCCATCAGCTCCCTTATAGTCAGCTGAACTCCCACTAACAGCCAGAGGCTGTAGGAGCAGATTCAGCCCAACCATATCTGCAAAACTTCACATGCTCACTGATGTGCAAGTCTGGTCCAAAATAGTACCTCAAAAGGAGACATTTTATATCATGYCAACAACCCCAAATTGCTGCAAATACTAGAACTAACAGCTTTTACCAAATCAAGGGTTTGCAGGCTTTGGAAGGAATGGATGTTATGGGGGAAAAGACAATGCTCATCTTTACATGGGAACCAGCATTCTCGTGGTCCACAGGGCAAGGTCTGGCCCTTCCTTGCCAAATGAGATATACAGAAAATAGGTTAAACTTCCAAACCTGCATGGTGTCAGAGATGCACCCCACCACCCCACTCAACATCCATCCAAACATAGCAGAGGTCCCCCTAACCGGTTGGCTCTCTTCTCGTTTTTCCTTCGCAGGTCGTTGATGTTGACAAGGAGGCGGTACTGGTTGTCACTGATCATGTCCCGGACTTTGCTGTGGTAAATCCCTTGATCTTCCTGCAGAAGAAATATATGTTTTAAACAATCAGATATTACAAATGCAGCCCAGCAAGATGACTCCTGCAAAGCATCTTCTGCAAAGCATTTCTTGCTTGAAGCCTTGTAAAAATGCTAGTCTCCATATCAAAGCAGATTATCACAAGGAAGCACTCATGCAATCCTTCCCAYGTGCCATAAGGGAATCCTCTTTTCCCAAGGACTTCACCACTGTCTGTTACATTCTTGTATTTAGAAACCATCTTTATCAGATCTAGGTTGTCTGAGACAGGTTTGAGTTTGAACTCAATCTGAAAAGCAGCCCCTCACCTTGCCCAGCTCCCGCGGGTGGGATCCCCACGTTCAGCCTGGGACACGGGAGAGGGACGGCAAGGGGTCAGCCCGGGAGAGCCCCCGCTGCCGGCTGCTGGATCCCATGACGGGGGCCCAGGGGGGAGGTGGAGGGGTGCTGGGGGCAAGGAAGGAAATGCCCTAGGGTGCCCCCTGCTCCATGCAATACCCTCCCTCCAACGCAGCCCCGCTCCCGGCCTCACCTCATCGTCCAGGAAATCCAGGTAGTCGCGCTGCGCCTCTCGCAGCTCCGCGTCCTCCAGCACGCCCGCCGGGGCCGCCATGCTCCCCGCCGCACCGAGAGGCCGGGCGGGCCGCGGAGATCCCGACCGCGCCGCGGCAGCAGCAGGAGGAGGAAGGTGGCGAGGGGAGCACGGACGGCGCTGGGTGAGGGCCCGGGGAGCAAATCTCGCTCCGCGGCAGCGCCRCGATCCGCCGCCGCCGCCCGGTGCCGATCGCGCCCGGACACGCTCCGCCCTTGGCGCCAAAACTGCGCTTTCCCGCCACCGCCGGGTACAGCGGGGGCGGGGGGAGGTTCCGCTTCCTTCTCACCGCCGCTTCTCATTGGGCGGCGCCCCCCGCGCCGCCGAGCCGCCAGCCAATGCGAGAGGCGCAGGAATTCGCGGGAGTGACGCGCCACGGCGCTGGCCAATCAGCGCGCGGAGGGGCAGCGGAGTTGCCGGGGTGTTCCGCGCGGACGCGGGAGCCGCGCTGCTCGGGGGCGGGAGTCCGCGGCAGGCTGAGAACAGGAGGAGGTTGGGGAGTGTTTTTTTCGTTTTATTTTTTTTAACTTTTATCTTTTTTTTCACTTTTTATTTTTCTTTTGGATTTTGAGGAGATCTATTTTCGGGTGTTTTCACCCCGAAGCGTGCAGAGTAGATGTTTCTTTTTTCCTTTTAGGGGACAGCTTAAATTCTTACGGGTATGTCCAAGATTTTAAATTGAAGACTTGAGATATAATAATAATAATAATAATAATACAGGTACTGCACAATTTGCAGTGAAATGGCGAGCTTTGAGCATGTTTTTTGAGAGACGTCGCAGGCAGAAGTCACAGAAAAGGGAAGGCAGTTGCACTTCTTAGTATCAGGTGTCCAAAAAGCTTGCTGATACCCCGTTAAAAATATTCACCTTAAAAATAAGTATCTAAACGCGAATACTCCGATGATTACAAAATGAGTTGCGAATTAAAAGCTAGAAATGCTCTATTTATTCAGTAAGGCATGCAAATTTGTCTGTATTCGCTAGATAGAGCTATAGCTGAAAATAGTTGTACTGGGGCCGAAAATAAAGACTCGGGATGTGCAAAATGCCTGGTCAAATATTCCTCCTGCCTGATGTCACTAGGGGGAGCAGCTTCAATTCCCCAGCTTGCAAAGTCCCTGGAACAAAGGAGCAGGAAACAATAGCTCCCCTGTTTCCCCTTTACCATTCACATCTCTGGATCAGATCCCTCTAAACACATTAGCAGTTTTTTAGTAACTTAGTAACTATTGTGAGTGATTTAGGATATATGTATCTCCTTGAAGATTTTCACCCCACAGATTTTTCATGTAATTCTGCATCAAAATGAAAGTTCAGCTTTTCCTTCTAAAGTCTCAGGGCCTAATCCTCCTCCAAAATAATGACAGAGTATTAAATGTGGCAGGTTGGCAGGTGTAAAGTGCTCCGTTGCACTCTTTTTTCCCCCTCTCAGGGTATTTTACTACCTCCTGAGCTGTGCTCTACAGCTGGAATACCCTTCCTGCCTCTGTCTGCTCCGCAGCACCCATTTCTCTTCAGACTCTCCTCAAACCCATCTCTTTACTTCATTTTCTAGACAATTCTTGTTTTTATTTCCGCTGACTTGAGTGGGGACAGCAGGAGGATGAGTGAGCAGAGAAAGCCTTTTGGTGTGCCCATACCACAAGGACTTTTTGGCCAGGTAAAAGAGCCTGAGAAGGTTCCTGGCAATGCCAGATAGAGCATCTTTGGGGCTGCCCTAGGGTCTGCTAGGGACCAGCGTCATCTGAGCGCTATCAGAAGAGATAGGAAGATATYTCTTCTGCTTTCCGCAAGGCAACACAATACAATAAACGCTACAAACATTTGGGATAATGTATTGTATGTATTTATCAACCACTACCATGAGTGGGGGAAATGCATGCACTGAGAATTAGCAAGAGTGACATGTAAGTGGTCAAGTCAGCTGTAACTGTATAAATTGCCTGGAGGAATCAGTCTATGTTGGCAGAACCTGACATGAAATATCACCTCTGAAACAATTTTTCTTACTCTGCAATAGACAGTCTCTTGAATCCATCAGTGAATGCAGCTGACTTGCTTTATCACAAGTGAAAAAAAAATTGATGGAAGGAAAGAGATTTGTTGAGTAAAAGGGCAGTTGTTCGTGCACCTGTGGATCTGGTTGCAAAGCAACCCGTGAATTCAGCTGAAAGCTAGTGCTTTTATAGCCAGMGGCACGAGAGTCGGATTCAGCTCCAGAGCCAGACACTCATATGCAGACAACATGGTGATCTTACCTACATTTAGTGTCTTATTCTCAAAACAAATRCCAGCTTCCAGCAGGGGAGGAGAACGGGGTCCTGTGCTCTGGAGTGGTCCTCTGCTCTGCTTGCCAGMCCCAGAGCAAGGCAGGGGAGTGCTGCTCATCCTGCACTGCTGCCAACACGTGTGGAGTGGTGCTAAGCGCATGCTCCTGTGYCCCGCTCTGTCACAGCTTGCGGTGTCGTTTTAGAGCCACAGGACAAAGGTTTAGCACCCTCTTCGCAGGCCAGCCAGAGTCAAAGGGGAGTCAGCAGGAACCATTGCTCCTAACCTCAAGGTAACAAGAGTTAGGGCTAAAAATAGCTGCCCGTTGTTATTCATGACAGTGCCCTATAGCAGCTGCTGCAGTGCTTGTGTGAATAATTAATAGGAGCAGGTCAGGCTGGAGAGGACAAAGGGATGAAGAGAGATGGAGACTGTAGCAGTAACAGAGCTGAGCCAGAAGCTTCTCTGCCCTGGGGCAGAGAAAAGAGCATGACATTCTCAACCTAAACTCAACAGCCATCCTACATCATGTAAGCAATGCCATGGGCTGTGGCTATCCTAGAGCTTTGGAGCATGCTGCACCAAGTAATGAGGGCTCACAGAAAGCCTTCAGGATGGGTGCGCTGTCCTCACATCACCCTGAAGCTGTGGGCTCATGAGCAGGAGGCTTCGGTGACAATCCCAGTCTGGCTGTCCCTGCTGGCCTCCTCTGGGGTTGCCTCTACTCTTCTGGGAGACAGTGATACCCTAACCTGCTGCACAGGCAGGTTGTGAGCTGGACCAGTTCTCCGGGCCAGGTCATGGCGTAGCCATAAAACCCCACTGTACTGCATGGAGTGGGAAGGAGACCTTCCACCTTCAGCCCATGTTACTAGCCAAGACTTTCTTGGATGAAAGCAAGTGGAGAAGGCACACAAGACACACATCTGCCATGCATTACTCTTTCAGTCAAGACAGCCAAGCAGGACTTGTTAATTTTGCACAGGCTAATTCTGTAGCTATCAAGAAATTATAGATTTACCATAGTCAACAAGCATTTTGAGGAGAATTAAAATCAACAACAAAACCAAGTATTCCTTCTTCAGGCTTGTGCCAACCCCTACCTTTTAGGACTCCCTAGGATACTTTTTAAGGACAAATCACCAGGCAATTATTTCTTGTATGTCCTGCCACACTTCAGCTGTTGTTGGAAGAGTGAAGCACAGATCCATAGCAGTATTTAGGCACGTATCATCCACTGAAAACAATGGAAATTAAGCACTTAAATGTAGAGGGTCCAGGCTGCAGAACTCTCAGGTCTTCACAGCAGATTAACTAGATTAATTAAGTAATCTAGATTTATTAATTCATTAGTCTTAGATTAATTCCTTGATTAATTAATGAAAGCCTGAAASAATCAAGGGTGACTGTAGGGATAACTTCCATGGATGAATTGCACACAAGAGGACTGACCAGAATATCTCAAGTGTTCCTGTTTACAGCTTGATGTACATGGGTATTGATTGCAGTTACTTCTGTCTGTCAGGCTGTAACGAGCAGTRGATATGTTGCCTGCTCTGCTCTGTTTTCAAACCTTCAGTGATAATGTGAAGGGGTAAAAGTTTCTTGGCAGGACAAGTGGCAAGCAATAGCAGAACACTGCAAAGCTGCAATCATGCTTCCAGGCAGAAATCCAGCTAGGCTAGTGCAGGCAGAAAACCAGGCTGATCATAATCAGTGAGGAACAAATTGGGTGTGCAGCTCCCAGGAATCACAGAATGGTTGTAGTTGGAAGGGACCTCTGGAGATTATCTATTTCAACGCCCCTGCCGAGTCACCTAAAGCAGGTGACTAAAGCACGTGGCCCAGGACTGTGTCCAGATGGCTTTTGAATATCTCCAAGAATGGAGATGCCACAACCTCTCTGGGCAACCTGTTCCAGCTCTCTGTCATACCCACAGTGAAGAAGTTTTTCCTCGTATTTAGGTGGAACTTCCTGTGTTTCACTTTGTGCCCATTGCCTCTTGTCCTATCACTGGGCACTACTGAAAAGAGTCTGACCCCCTTCTCTGTACCCCATCACTTCAAGTATTTATACACATTGATAAGACCCCCCCCCCCAGCCTTCTCTTCTCCAGGTTGAGCAGTCCCAGCTCTTTCAGCCTTTCCTCATAGGGGAGATGGTCCATCTTCTTAGTAGCCCTTTGCTGCGTTCCCTCCAGTAGCTCCATGTATCTCTTGTGCTGGGGAGCCCAGAGCTGGACACAGTACTCCAGATGCAGCCTCATTAGAGCTGAGTAGAGTGGGAAGATCACCTCCCTCTACCTGCTGGCAACACTCTTCCTAGTGCACCCCAGGATACTATCGGCCTTCTTGGCTACAAGGGCGTATTACTGGCTCCTGGTCAACTTGTTGTCCAGCAAGACCCCCAGACCTTGTCCACAGAACTGCTTTCCAGCAGGCTAGCCCCCAACTTGTTCTAGTGCATGGAGTTATTCCTCTCTAGGTGCAGGACCTTGCCCTTGCCTTTGTGAACTGCCTGAGGTTCCTCTCCGCCCATCTCTCCAGCCTGCCCAAGTCTCTCTGAATGGCAGCACAGCCCTTTGATATCTCAGCCACTCCTCCCAGKTTGGTATCATCAGCAAACTTGCTGAGGGTGTGCTCTGTTCCTTCATCCAGGTCACAGGTGAATAAGTTGAATAGGACCTACTATTGACCCCTGGGGGACACCACTAGTTACAGGCCTCCCACTAGACTTTGCACTACTGATCATAAGTCTCTGAGCTCTGCCATTCAGCTAGTTTTCAGTCCATCTCACTTTCAGTTCGTCTAGCTGTACTTTATCAACTCGCCTATTTGCATTTTCAACAAGACTTTGCAGTGGGAGGAAATAAAATAGGAAAATAGAGGCATCATGGAGGTGAAAGCTAGAGGAGCATCTGACTGCCCACCAGCCAGGTCTCGAACATTGGCACAGACCTGCTCCATGTTGGGCAGCAAATTTTCCTCCTTTCCCAAGGATCGCCAAGCAGGAGGAAGGCCCTGCTGGGCCTCTGCCAGCTGGGGTTGAGTCTGCCTGAGGCAGGGAGCCAAGTTTCCTGTAAAATGTACCASGCTGGCCACATCCCACTGTAATAGCAATGACTCTGATCACTACATACTGGATTTTTTTTCCTCAGACTTCTGCAAATGCTTGAATCCCATGATGTGAGACTTCCTTACATCACTGTGCACAGATGTCCCCATGTGCAATATGTTTTTGAGATCTTCTTATCACTGATACCCTTTATTTCCTGTTCCACTGGAGAAATCTCTGCTTTTTCAGACATACCTATCTTGTGATTTCTCTCAGGCTCCTTTTTTTTTCCCTTAGTTTAAGTGAAAGTCAATCTTCAAGCCAGTCAAGTTACTATTAGCTTCCTCTTATGCTGAGCAACCTTATTAGCCCATGAAAGGGAAAGTAGTGCAGGAGTAAGGTATGCAGTTAAGTGGCTTGTGGTTTATCCACAGCTCCAAAAATGGGGAAAGAATATCCCAGACAGAATAGAATGTCACTTAATCATCAAGCACACATTTGKGTTGAGATTTCTGTGATGTTTCAAAAGTATTTAGAATAAAATGGAAGTGTAATAAAATGGAATAATATGTATTGAACAGGAAAAAGATCTTTTAATAGAAACAATGTGGGAAATGAGATAATCTGTGAAATATCTTTGTCAGTTTAAATCTTTACTTTCCAAGGAGTAAAAAAGAGTTTGTCCTGTTTCTTCATCCAGCTGCCCTTGCAGGAGCTGAACTTAAACTGTGGAATTTGCCTTTGCAAGAGGAAATAGTGATCCTGACTCTCACCGCTTCAGGGCCAAAAGTGGAAGACATAATTTAATACTGGAGGAATCCTTCTTAATCCTCTAATCTGACCTTTTATGTAACGTTGGCTGGAAAATTTCACTCGATTGCATCTGCACCAAATCAGGCATTTCTGCATCTCTGACATCATTTTCTTTAAGTATTTGCTATTCACACACACTCTGGTATATCTTTACACTGATCTAGCTTTTTTCCCCCCTTTATCCTCCTAGTGCCTGGGAAGAAAAACAAGGAAAACAATCATCAGTGCTTATGAATAGAATTTATTTACTTAAATGCATGGGGAACTGCTTATATCTCCCCAAGAGGGCACAGTAAAGCATGCAAAAAATTTAAGACTGACCTTCAGCCTATTAGATGTACTGTAGCCTTCYTCTTACTTCCCAGTGCAGGAAGCCTGATGCAAACAGGTCTGTTTTCCCTTCCATGAGCAGATGCACAATGTTAGCACAGCAATAGGAGCCTGCTGGTAGCATAAAATCTCCTTGTTCCAGTGCTTTCGTGGCTGCCTTCAGGATCCTGCGGRTGATTCGTTCTTTTTCTCCTATTGTGCAAAACAAAAATACCGTGATTAAAAAGAAAGAACCACACAGGCTTTGTCTCTAGGCATGATCAAAATTGAGTCCCACAGCAAACGAAGCTGGAGGAGTGGCAGAATCAACAAACCTCCAGACAGTGCAGCCAGGAGTGTGTCTGCTTAATGTGACAACCCGACCACATTTCTAGGGAAGTCCTAACGGCCCAAATATAGATCCTCCAACACTGTGCACTGCTATTTCTGTCTGCTCATCTGCTATCATGAGTTCTGGCTGTTATTGAAGACAGTGACAGCTGACCCTCTTTTTTTTTCTCTCTCTTTTTTTATTTTTTCTTCCAGGTGTGGATGTCACCAATCTTTAGCACTGTTTTCTCTGTGTTACATCTGAGACAGACTTCCCGCTTTATTATTAGCGTTTACCATGACCTGCTTTCAGCAGCAAGGCAGTATAACTTCAGGGTCTTTTGGTCACTTCAGCAAGTTATGACCAGCTTTGGAAAACGGGACATTTCAGCAGCCCTCATGGTAATTCTTTTCAACTACGTTAGCAATCGTCATCTGAGTGTCACGATGTGTGCTCAGCACCATGCAAAACATGAAGTCCTGATCCTGAATTGCATAACTTCCTTTTTGTAATGTAGTCTACAGGGAGAACAAAATTGATTGTAAAAAGATTAATTGGTAAAATTAATTATATCAGATGCTTCTATGTGGTTGCAGGGGGCTGGACTTAGTAACCCAGGACTTTTAGGCCTATTTTCTGAATTACAAGTTTTTAAAAAGCATATAAGCAGGACTCAGAACAATTGCAAAGGATTCAAGTAATCCAACATCCTAAGACTGGCCAGAATGCATTATTACAGAGGAAGATAAAAGAAACTCCATGTAAGCCTTATGGATTACTATATCCACAGAGAAATTTCCTTCCTGTGMCCTATTATTTGGAGGTTTTGTTCTGAAGCATGAAGGTTCGTATCCTTTCCAAAACTGTCATTTTTTCCATTCTTAGTATTACAGATCTKCACAGCTTCTCTAAATCCCACTAAACCATTATCATCAATTCTGTCCTGCCGAAAGGAGTTTAACAGGCAGGCAACGCATGGTGCAGAAAATGTTTCTTCTTTTACCCAGTTGAGATCAACACTGTTCAGTATTATTTATGACACCCTAATACCAGGAAGGGGTCTGCTTTCTGTATCCTGTTCGTTGCTTTGAATATCTCAGTTCTGCCTTTAGTGCGAAGTTGATATGTTTTCCTGAACAGCACGTTGAAGGCCAGAGCRGACAAGGTTTGGGAGCATCTAAAAYTGGCTTATCTACAAAGCGGCCCTGACCCCCAAGGTAAGCAGTGCTGGGCAGCTCACATCCACCCTGCTCAGTGTTTTTCCTCATATCTAATAATTGTATTGGGCAGAGAGAGCCCAGCCTGGCACAATCTCATCTGTGCAGCCTACTGGGAGTGATCTCCAGGGCAAACCCAACCACACCTGAGTTTTGCCTCCAAGGGAACAAGGTGAGAGCAATTATTGCCACACAGAGCTGGTGATATGTGTTGTGTATGATACGTGTACGTGTTACACGAGTTTATCCTGAAGCGTGTCTTGAAGAGTCTGTAATCGGAGCAGAAGTAAAGGGGAAAAAGAGGACAGGCGACCCAGTAGCATTACGAGGCACACGTTGCAACAGGGACATCCCACTCCCCTCTCCCCCTTTTCCTCAGCCCTGCCTAGAAGTTTTTTCTTCCCAYCTCTGCCTCCCAAGGTAGGGCTGTTCCAGCACTCAAAAGGGTGTTCCCGTTTTGGAAACGACCACGGACACCTGCTGGGGAAAAGCCCAGAGATGAGCCAACCCTCTGCTRTCAATCACATCCGATTCACAGCTGGGAAAGAAATGGGTTTCCCCATAGGCCAGGCGTGTTTTAAGGGCTGTGCTCGACTGGGTAAAACATGGAAAACTGCTGAGTTGAGCAGTTTCTCTTCCAAAGCAGTACTGGTTTTGGAGGGACTGTCCAAATCCCACACAGCTGAATATGGCTACGTCTTTTTGAGCTGCTGTCTCGCTCCTGCTGCCTCATTTCCACATGGGCAACGAAGAGGAGGTAGATGGAAGAGAACGAGCAGCAATGGGATGAGACCTCCATCTTCCCAGCTGCCGATCGACCCTACCGCTTCMCCGTGTCAACCCAGCCACCGGCACCCTTGGTCTTCGTTCCCCGGTAGCACCACAGTGCCCCCCGGCAYGGTGTCGTTCCTGTCACCCACGGACTTGGGTCGTGGTCACCTGGCAGAGCCTTCTCCTTGAATCCTGCCTAGTCCGTGGGTGAGGAGGAGGAGGTGGCAGCGGTGGTGAGGAGGTGCTGTTACGGGCCTTAGGGAGAAGGGCGTCCCRGAGGGGTGGGAAACGAGGGCGTGATGTCGATGGTAAGGGCAGGAACTGCTGCTGTGGCTCGGTGTATCGCTCTCTGAGGAGAATTAACGTGTGAATTGTGCGTATCCGTGCTCGGGCGATGATCCAGGCGTAAGCAACGTCCTGCGTGCATGTGTGTGTGCGAGGCCCCGCCGTGAGCTAGGGGAGCGCGCGGAGGGGTGAAGCCGAGTGTGACCGGGTGGGCCCGTGCGCGTGTGAGGTCTGGCTGTTGTGGTCTGGGGGT
>NW_028186259.1:1482649-1505080 GCF_003343005.1 Rhea americana
GGACACGGCGGGCGGCAGCGGCAGCGCGGTGAGTGCGGCCCCGGGCACGTCCCCGCGGTGAGCGGGGCAGGGCGCGGCGGGGGTGGGAGCGCTGTCCTCCCCCGGCACGAAACTTTCGGGGATACAAACCCGCCTTTGCGCGTGGAAACCGAGTGTTTACACCCCCTCCTTCTTTATCATTAGTAGAAAACATGTATTTTTTTCCCGCAAAATAGAGGTAGAAACACTCTACAGGCTAAGGTCGCTGTGAGGACATGCACTTGCCTTCTCACTGTGCACTGAAAAGGCGTTAAAATATTTTTTTTTCTTTTTTTCCCCCCTTTTCCAAGAAATTTCCCCTGCCGAGGGTGGCAGCTTCACCTGCCCGGCGCAGTGGGTGCTGTCGCTGCCCGCCGGGCATCGCAGGGCTGGACGCAGCGTTAGTTGGGTGTTTTCTCCCTTTGGTGCTTTTAGGAAAAAGGACCAGAAATCGGCAGCCCTTGTCCGTGTGAAATCCAGTGGCAGGACTTGGAGCTTCATCCCGGCATAGTCCCGTCGGGGATTTACCTGGTGGCGGTGGTGCGGTGCGGGGTGTTCTTATTTTGTGTGGTGGTGGTGGTGGTGGTGGTTTTTTGTGGGGCACTGTTCCCAGCGTACGGATGTGATATAAAAGCTTATACAGGTCGATCTGCATCGTTGTCCCCATCCACTTCAGTGAGCTCTGGGCCTGGCCCTACATGGATAACATATTCCACGTTTGTTTGGGATTTCTTTTGTGCTCATCCTTGCACTTTGCTTTCAGGTGGAAGCATCTTTTTCTCGTAGCCTTGTGAGCAAATCCAGGTCTTGCCCACCCTGGAGTCAGCGCCTAGGGAATCCTCTAATACCGCTTCTGGGTGATCTCATGCTTGGATCCCCRTAGGAGCCAAAGCCTTTAGAGGTGCAGGGCTGCATGATCTCTTTTCATCCTAAGCACAGCTGATCCACTGGGCACTAAAGGTCCAGTTAGCAAGTGTCCTGCTCCTGTGAGTGCTGAGGAGGAGTATAAGGACAGGACAAGTGTACAGTGAGTGCTGTTTTCCCTTCAGTTCTACTAGCCTCTTAACGTCTGTCTCAAGAGCTTTTTCAGTTAGAGGTAAGGGTTGGGTTTTTTTATATATTTGTTTTTAACAGTCATGAGTGGACTCCTATTGCGTGACTTTGACCCCTGAGATTTTTAAATCAAGTGGGCAAGGAGATGCATAGTTTAACTATGAGCTGTGAGGAGAACCACCTCCTTTTGTTTGCTTTGGACCTGCTGTCTGCTGGTTTCCTTTGATTACACCCAGCTCATGTCTTGAAAAAGCCAATGAACAGTTCACATTCTCCGGGCCGCTCCTGGGTTTGTCAGTCATGTTCTCCATGTTTCCCATCTACCTATCTTTTCCTAGAGGAAAACATCAGGGCTGTCTTTCACCTTTGCGTAAAAAGCCTATAGACTCTTTTGAACTGTTCTGAACCACCGCCAAGAATATATATATATATATATATATATATATATRTATGTATGTATGTATGTATGTTTGTGTAAACCCTGAGCGGGTGTTTACTCAATATCAATGTGAGCATCTTTGTCGTGAGCATGATCAGGCACAGCGCTTGCTTGAGGTTAAAAGCAACGCTGTGCTTACAGGAGCTAAGGTGGAATGGGAAGTGCTGATGCTCGGACACGGTAGCTGCGGTCATGCGGGAGCCAGTGGTCCAGCAGCGGATGGTAATTTAATGACTACGCAGCTCCACTGGCTCACCGTGCGGGCCACTTTCGTTCGAGCGAGGCCAGCTGTGGCGGGGTTCGGCCGCGGCTGTGYTTACACAGCCATTTTCATCCAGCATAACCCTATGCTGGCAGGAGAGGAGTGTAGCCACGGCTTGTGTGCAGCTCATCTGCTGTTTCTAAAGCATAGCGCAGCTCCACTGGCAGGGCAGACCCCTGAGGCTTGCAAACTGCCCTTGAGGAACTGCAGGGCACTCTTAATCTGCTGTGACTGAATGAGCCTGAATATGTCCTTCAGTTAAATGGCAGCCTGACATCTCCCCAGGGTTCAGCGTTTCCGAAAGGGAGAGGCTGAGATCAACAAGCGGTGCTGCTCCTTGTGATACTGTTATCCTCTTACCCTCGGCTTATCCACCTGTTCTGTAGGACCACAAGCCTTGCCCATCTCCAAGTCCCTTGCTGCAGAGGTAAGTATGAAGTGTAATTAGCTGCTGAAATCCTGCGGGGTTTGGGTTTTAGCTGTGTGCTGAGCTGACTTCTTAGCCGGATGCTCTACGAAGCAAGCCTGCCCTATGCAGCCGTGATGATCTGTTCTTTGAAGTGTGACAGCTTTCTCTTTCTATGCTCACTTGCCTGGAGGGTGATTACTTTTCCCTGCAGCCTTTCAGATAACACAACAGTTCTGTTCCTTCTCCTGTGGTCCTACCCCTTCAGCTAGGACCAAAATTTCTCAAACTCTTCCTCCTCTTTCAGCTCACGAGCCCGGATGTGTGATCAAGATGTATGTCTTAGTGCATGCCTTTTTATAGCCTGTATAGTCTGATGATATATATGATGTCTGATGCTGTGGGATTGTGATGAGAGGGCTGACACTGGGAAATGCCCTGTCGTGCTTTAGCTACAGCTAGCTGTGGGATTACTGGCCAGGCTGACTACCCAAGAGGTGATCCTGGCGTGAGAAAGAGGCAGGGGGATCATGTTGAGGATGCGTGTGATGCTACCCCAACAGTGGCATTTGGTAATGAAATATGATGAAGCATGCACACGACGCTCTGCAGGAGTGAAATCCTGCAGGTCTGCACACTGTGAGCCCGTGTTTGCTCTCTGCTAGGGCAGGGAGGCGATGAGTAGTTGTGAATGATACAAGCAGGCTGAACTCTTGCTTTTATATCAGAGTGTGTGTGTTTGGGGGGGGGGTTAATGTGTCATGGATGATTCTTAGAAACACACAGACTCATCTGGCCAAACCACAAACCGTTATGTGTTTCCTCCTGCTTAGCCAGTAAAGGTGTTGTTCAGCAGTCCCACTTACTTGCAGAGATTTCTGTTCTGCAGGCATTATTGTTTTTATTTACGTTGAAGCTGTGCCTGGAACCTCTGGCAAAGAACAGGGTTGTGTCCCTTCAGCACTGCACAGACATGAAGAGATAGCCCGTGCGCTGAAAGTCTGAACAACATGCTGTGAGTACAAGCAAGCAGCAGCAGGGAGGGGCTGAGAATGAGGGGAACTGTGATCTGGTCACATGGTAGCACTTGCAATGACTTGTACGACTTGATGGTCGAGTCATGCACCAGCTTAATATTTAGCTACTAATGTACATTTTACTTCCCTCTCCTGGAGTCATTCTCCTGGCCTTCTCATTGCAGTGTCTGTGGATGCTAAATTAATTTTTCTAAAGTAGTAAACTTGCAGATGGTTTGCTGGAGGCTGTGATTAGCAAAGCTGAGCATTTGGTCTGTATGTAGCCATACCTAAGTGCTCTGTCCTTTGAACACAGGCAGAGAGCAGTAGAAGCTAGCTCCCATTTGGGTGGGATTTTTTTTTTTTTCCTAGGGGGGCCTCAGAACTGATTTAAGGGTTTTAAGCAGGGGATGCTGCACAGCCAGCATCCCTAGCAGGCCTGATAGTTTTTGGCTTCCTGTGCATGCTCAGATCACTTGTTTGCAGGAATCTCTGCCATCTGGTCCTTGTTTTTCATTACTAGGGATTTCATACCTCCTGGAAGGGTAGCATTTCTGTCATTGCAAACCTTGAAGCTCAATAGGGGAGGCCTCCTGGCTAAATTGGAGGATATCCCAGATGGGGGCTTGGGATAGCAAAGACCTTTAGTGCAGGGAGCCCAGACCTCACAGTTCTAGGCATTGGCACAGAGTTGCAATTTCTCTCTGGCAGCCTGCTGTGTGCCTGTGGCAGTAGTGGTGGTGTGCATGATTTATATACATTTTTTTTCTAATGACTAAAGCTCTAAAATCTGCAACCTTAAAAATCTTTTTGTGCAACAGGCTTTTGTGGACAAAAACATGCTTGCAGCAAAACTAAGTAGCCTCAGCCTGTAGGCTCTGGGAGATCTTCTGGCAACACTCAGCATCTCTGGCTTTCACAGCACACAGCCAGTTTTGTTTGGTTTCTCTGCCTTCAGGCAGATTGTTCCTGGGTTGTCCTGGCAGTAGATCTGTCTCAGTGAGAAGGGATTTTCTGGTTTGTAATGGTCTTTCTGTGCTTGTAGGAGTTCATGTCTGCAGCAGCTCTGTGTGTGTAGAAAGAAGATTCATCCTATTAGTGAGTGCTGGGACTGTGAAGTGGATGCAGTACTGGAAAAAAGCTATCTTTTTGAGTGTTGTAATGAACTCCCAGCTGCAGAAAGGTATTTCCTAGCTTGCCAGCTCTGAAGTCTACTCTTAAGACTTGTTGGTAGTTCCCCTCACTTATTTTATCTCTATGGTTGCTGGCGACTCTGAGGCAGCTATTTTATCACTGGAAAAGGGCTGTTATAAAGCATGTTATGTAGACAAACTGGTCACAAAGCTGTTGTCACTACAGGGTGTGCACATGACTACACAGGACTGGAAAGGAAAGAGGATACTGAATCCTGTGGACATCGCAGAAAAATTTAGGAGGTGAAAGTAGGATACAGCTGAAACAAATTGAGATGCCCACATCTGAACTATTTAACTCAGCCTAACTCTGTCTTGTCTTACAGTGATTTAAAGAAAGTATAGGCGCTTCTCTGGCATGATTCATCTCATTCTAGTTTTGACATGTGAAACAGGTCAGCTCGGTCACACTTTCATACTGTCTGATCTTCTCCAAGGATGTTGCCTGGGCTGAGTGGCTCAAATATGTAAGTTTATGCTGTAGAAATCTGAGGTTAGGTGAAAGGAATCCCCTTCCGCCAAAATTAACCATCTCCCTTGGCTCTGGCAGTTTTTCCCCACTTAAGTAAAGGTCTGAGTGATCATGAATGGTCAGGTCCTTTGGCAACACTGAGCTGCCTCAGCCTCTCCCATCTTCTAGCTAGGACTCTTAAGTCAAGAAGTAAGACTGGTAGAGTTTCCTTTGGAAATGTGTGCCTTGCAATATGCCACATTTGGCCCACTCACCTGCATCCTGCTTATGGCTGGAGCAGGCAGGCTGGAGGCTGGATGTAGCCCGTGCAGACTGAACACCTCACCTCATTAGTGGTCCCTGCACTACCGAATACAACAGACCAGAGACTCTGGTTTCAGGATAGCTGGCCAGGTACAGCTTGCGTCCATATAACTAAACTTTCTTCTCCCATTCAAACAAAGTATCTATGCCCACAGTGCCTACCAGGAACTGAGTATGGTCCTTGCATGGTTGGACCAGAATTGTAACTGAGAGTGTGCTGACGCTGCAGCAACATGGGACAGTCACAGGTCACTGATCAGAACCATGCCCTGATCTCTTTTTATTGCCAATATACTCAAAGCTTGTAAGTGTGCTTGCTCCACCTGGCCAGTAGGTGAAAGAATGCTTCATTCTGGGATTTCACACCTACTCAAGAGTTAAACAAACTGAGCCAAAAAGCACTGGSGGCTGTGTTAGTTGTGATCTTGTAGGAAAAGAAGCTGGTGAGCAGATCTGGAAAGCACAAACAGCAAAGGCTTAGTGAGGTCGAGAAGAAAGGCTGTGGAATATTAGTTTAATCTTAAGCAATTTTCCTTAGGACAGGGATGGACTTACCAGAAGGTTAGAAAGCTGCTTTATGATCTCCTTCACACCCTTGCAAGTCTAGGTCATGATCTAGAGCTAATATGAGACTGGGAGTAGCACTGCACAGCTCCTCCTGAGCCATATCATAGCTGTAGCCAAATCTGATGGCAGGGAGTGTCCTTTCAAATGAGTGTACAGCAGCTAATGTGATGGGGAGATGCTTCTTGGCCAGAGTCTATAGATTTTTTTTGCCTTAGTATAAATAACGACTACTAATATTTTGGATCTGCCTAATGCTGCAGATGGGTTGCACTTATCTAGTGTATTAGCTATTTTATCAGTAACATCCTCAACTTAAAACGCCTTGTTTAGGCATAAAGAAACTGAGGCTACATTTAGCCTAGTAAACCAAAATGTGCCATGACACCTAGTCACTCCCTTACCCTTAAATTCCTAGTACAGTTTTAATCTAGGCCAAGTAGCACTGACCCAAACCATTCCCCAGCCTGATTTGGGAGTTCCCACAGTCCAAGAACTGTTCCCAACAGAYAATTTTCACGCAGCTACCCATTTTGAGGTTCCACAGAGGGTAACAGTGTGAAAGTGGCCAAGCCCACTAGGCCTGAGGTTCAATTGCTGCTGAGGTTACTAATATAGATATAATCTGCAGCACTCAGCACTGCAAAAATCAGACTATTGCACATGAAGCCTGACTTGAGGTTTTCTAAATTTACAAGATTTGGACTCTCACAATAAAGCCCACAGCCTTGTCAAGTGTTTGGTTTCCTGACTTTGAAGAGGGATTTCCACTGTCCTACTTTGATCACCTCAGGAACCGCAGCACCTTCGGAACTCTCTTGTCTCGGTGGGATGCCATGAGCCTCCCTGCTCTGCTGGAGTGGCACAGTTTTTGCCGGTCGTTTTGTTTTGCTCCGTCCCCTCCACGTGCATTGTTCATTGCGCTGGTTCCACTCTTCTCGTCCTCTGGATCCAGCCCAATGCATAGACAATGCCGAAACAATGTCAAGAGGCACTTACTGCTCAGCATGGCCGAGCTGGCTACTGGCCTGTTTTGCTTCCGGGCCAGAAACTGTGGGAGAGCTGACATTGCCATGGCTTCAGTGGTGGATCCTGCTGTGTCTTGTCATCTTGAATGGCTAATCTCTCTGCATCACGAGACATTAATTTCCTGATTAATACATGCTTGCAGAAACCCTGTTTCAGTTTGTTCTCTCTTTCACTGCATGTACAGAAAGAATTTGGGACACTTTCTTTTGTTTGAAGTCTTCCACAATATTGCCGTTTCTTGAGGCCTGCTGCAGGCTTAAGGTTATTTCCAGGCTCTTTCTTCAAAGTCTCTGGTAAGTCGCATCACCTCTTTCCTTCCCAGAAATACCCAGAAGTCCTTCACATCTGCCTCCTCTCTGGTTTGGGGGATTTCTGCTTCTCTGGTAGTGGAGTTTAGATCAGTCATACCTTGCTATCTGCTAGGGCAGGGCTCATCCTTGGCACAAACCATCAAATGTCACCTCTTCTGGTAGTACAAGGAGGCCAGTGGGTTGTGGCCTACTCTGAATCCAAATAACTCCMTGCAGTCTGGTCTGTGGAAAGTGCTGTGTGTCTCGTGCACAGGCTGTCACAATAGGAGGAAAGTTAGCAAAGCAGGTTTATGTACTGCAGGAAAAGGAAGTCCTATTACTTGGTACCACTTAAGAGAGTTTGGCCCCCTTCTCTGTAYCCCCTCTCTTAAGGACTGAGAGATCCCCTCTCAGTCTTCTCTCCTCCAGGCTAAACAGGCCCAGCTCTCGCAGCCTCTCCTCGTAAGAGAGATGTCTCTGTTCTCTCATCATCTTTGTAGCCTTACGCTGCGCTTGGTCTAGTGGCTTCGTGTGTCTCTTGTACTGGGGAGCCCAGTACCAGACACRATACTCCAGATGTGGCCTCACCAGGGCTCAGTAGAGGGGCAGGATCACCTCCCTCCACCTGCTGGCAACAGTCTTCCCARTGCACCCCAGGAKACCATTGACTTTCTTGGCCACAAGGGCACGTTGCTGGCTCACGGTCAGCGTGTTCACCAGCACTCCCAGGTCCTTCTCAGCAGAGCTACTTTCCATCAGGTCAGCCCCCAGCCTGTACTGGTGCATGGGGTTATTTCTCCCCAGGTGCAGGACCTTGCACTTGCCCTTGTTAAACCTCACGAGGTTCCTCTCTGCCCAGCTCTCCAGCCTGTCCAGGTCTCTCTGAATGGCAGCACAGCCCTCCGGTGCATCAGCTACTCCTCCCAGTTTGGTACCATTAGCAAATTTGCTGAGAGTGCACTCTGTCCCTTCATCCAGGTCATTGAGTAAGTTGAACCAACATACAGTGTGGTGGGGGTTCCCGCTGCCAAATGACCGTAGGAGTCTGGGCCTGGCTACCCTGGAGAGCAATTTAGCAGAGCTGTATTATTCTGTCTAGATGCCATAGTAGCTGCAACAGCAAAGTTAATCCCTGGTAGGAAGTGGTCAGAATGAAGCCCCAGGCCTCRGAATAACCTGTGGTGCATCTCGGGGCATTGTGTAGACACTGAAGAGGAAGCTGGTGAGCTGTCAGGGAAGATAAGAAACTGGTCACTCATTTCCCTATTGCTCAACTCCCAGGAGAGAGAGATTCATGAATTAATCRCTATGCAGTTCTCAAAACTGGCCTGTTTTCCACTACTACAAGACCACTGGTCACTTATTTTCATGCTGTCCAGCACCACATTTAAAAGCAGTGTGTTCATTAAAGACTTCCACCCAGATGAGTTCCCCCAGTCCTGTCTGCTTTGTTTGCAAAGAATTACTGCCTTTCTGGAAGCGCATACTGCATGTGTAAGCATCTGAGGCCTGAGTGCTATTCTCTAAGTAGATATATCACATTGGTACGGTCTCAGATCCAGATAGTTAATGCTGAGGCCAAATTGGTGGGAAAATCAGCCCTGCTTACTTTGTAGGAAATTTTCTCATTCAAATCCCTCCATTAGACTGTGACCAAAAGCAAAAGGGCTGGGAAAAGCTTGGGTTTCCAATTACTTTGTTTAAAAGGGGGAGAAAAATTGGAAAGGCATCGTTCTTCTGGGCATGCATTCTTGTTGAGGCTGTAATGATACAACCTGGCTATACTCCACTCCCTCCTCCTCTCTTTGCAACTTGGTCYGTGAACAAATGATACTTGGTTGCTGTTAATTGGGAGCAGCCAAAATAACTGAATCCTCCGGAGATCGGGGTGAGGACAGAATCTCAAATAGACGCCTTGCCAATGAATGTGGCTTTCAGTCGTTCCTACACCCCCATGAAAGGAAAAGAATAGAAGCTCTGTGAAAGTGAAACAGCCAGTGCTGACCTTGGATTTCTTTCTTTTTTTTTTTTTTTCCTCTCTTTTCTAACATTAACTGCTCGTCGCTTTGTTCATCACATGATCGCTGGAAATTGCCAACTTGTTCTCACTCGTTAATGTCACAAGCTCTGTTTAAAATAAGCGATCTACCAGATTCTTAATTTAGTGCTGTTTATCCGGGTGTCAAATGTGTTTCTTGTGATTTTGGACTGTTATTCTGAAAATGTCTGACCCTTCTTCAGCCCTTAAACACTGGCATTTTCCAGCTATATAAGCCTGCTGGGAAGAATCTCTACCATCTGTAGCTGTTGGAGAGATCAGCAGTGCTTAACCTCTCACTAGCTCTGCTCAATGTATACGTTGGGCTCTCTGGACCCTTGCAAAATCCTGGCATCAGCACACACCATACAAACTGAGCCGAGCCTGTGCCTGGTACGGAAGCTGCCTGTCTCTCATATCCTCATTTGCATGCAATGCGGGCACAGCACGAATGGTGAAAAGGGCGACGTACGGTTCCCATCGGTCTGCATCCCTATGCCCAGGCTTGACTGCAGTCCTCCTGCGGGTCTTCTCATTGCCTTTTGCCTTTATGAGCAGATTCCAGTGTACTGCTGCCTCTTTATAGGARATCACAGCCTTGACTCTGCTCCTACTTAATCCATCTGCCCAACAGGTGATTTTGTTGCTGAGCCTCTTGGTGCCATTTCTGAGCTGAGTTCAGTTCCTGATATTTTGKGACAGCAGTGGTCCCCCAGAAGTGGGAAACTTCAGGATGCCCTTTCTCCTTGTCCCGTGTCTCGTTTGGATGAGGCCAGTTCTGAGTATCACTGCTGTACCCTGAGCCAAACGCAGACCACTTTGGAGGTTCCTTCCTTTTGTGTCCAGAAGGGAGGGCCTTTACCCTGAGATTTTGGGGTAAATTAGCTTACCTTGGCCCTGCAAAGAGTTTAGTACTTAAAGGTAACATCTCTGCTTGTAAACTAAACACAGTAGCCCCTGGCACACCACTGTCCATACTGCTAAATTGTTAGTGTCGTCCCCGCAAGGTTTCGGCCCAGGCCGAGTAGCAGCTCCCAGGTTATGTATGCTCAGACATAACATGGGATTAGTCTGAGCCAGAGATCTTTCCCAGTAGGCAATTTGGATGCAGCCATTGCATTTGGGGAAAGAAGAGAATTAACAGTATGCTGGAGCTGAGTCTTGCCAGTTAACCCTCACAGAATCACACCCAGAGAAAGGTACTTYACCCATCTTGTTTAGTACCATAGGTATAGCCAAACTGGCTGCCAACATTAAGTGAACTATAGAAAAGGATTTAATCCCCCAGCTCCAACTTCGATGCTAAATATCTTTTTGGAGTTGTCTTCCAGCATCCTGCTGGGATGAACCGTGAGGAAGATTCACCACTGAGCCACACACAACGGGTCCAAATCCGTGGACCACACTTAGTTAAAGTGAAGCTGGGAGATGTTGAGCCAAGGTCTAAGCTGCCATGCTTGGGWTGTGTTAGAACGAATGTTGGGAGGGGTGAAAAGCATATTATGGCAGGCAAAGAGACAGGGTAGAGCACTTCAGGAAGCACAAAACACTTCAGAGTTTATTTTGGCACCTCTGCCTAAGGCAAAACTTATGCGTAGGCCTGGAGACAGCAGAAATCTTGCCATTGTGCRGTGAAGGAGATGCAGACAGCATAGGAGGGGAGCTGCCATTTCTCCAATGGCTGCTGGCAGCCCAGAATAGCCTGGTGGTATTTGTTATGCCTGGCATGCAGTTGGGGCTGTATAAAGTGCACAGAGGCCCTTTGGGGTCCTGTCTCTGAAGCCAGCATGCTGCTGCTGCAGGGAGAGGAGGTGGGTCGTTGTGGCTTGACCATGGCACTGTGCTCAGTTCTGAGAAATGGTGGTTGCCATAACCAAAACTGCTGGACAGGTTAGTGTTCCAGAGGGAGAYGGAGTTTTGCAAGGCTAGTAGTGCCAGGAGCCTTCATCTCTGAGCAAAGGAACAGCATGGGACCTTCAGCATAGCACTTGGGGTGAGATGTAGGAGTCATCTTGGCTTTTCACCACTCCCATTGCAAGTGCCATGATTGCACACRGCTGGACCCTGCAGACCCTCCTGAGAGAAACAAAGTCTCTGTGAATGTGTGCAAAGTGAAACACACCCCAGAAAGGACACTTCTGCTCAGTTTCACTGTAACACCTTCAGTCTCATGCATCTGTGCAGCTGAAATATCATTTTCAGGGACCATCCTCCCTTCYACCTGTGGTGAGTAAGACAGCTACATCAAACTCAGCAGCCAGATTCCCTCATAACAAACAAGGGAAGAGAAAAAAAAGTGAGAGGTGCTAAGGGTGCTTCCAAATGAAAGCCTGAAAAGCAAAGAGAGAGAAAAATGATTATAAGATGTTGCACGTCTTAGTTATGACAACCCTCATCTGCTAGAATAAGGAAGTAACACAAAAATATTTTGTATGTAGGCAGAGGCTTTGGGTTGCTAGAGGAAGTGAGACTTGCAACTGCTGGTTCAGAATCTGTTCCGACTTTGCTCTTTGTGGTATCTTACCCTGAGCCTGAGGTCCCATCTCCCTGCTTTTACTGTCTGTCAGTGTTTAACACCTTCCCATCCTCTGTGTCACCAGCATAGTCAAGAGACACTAGGAACCACACTCTGCTCTCAAGGTCTGACYGGCTTCCTGTCACGCACCCACTTAAACTCTTCCTGTGTCTCACCTCTGGCCGCAGCTGGTATCTGATGCTACCAGAAGAAAAGAAGAAGAAGAAGAAAAATAAGCCATTTCCCACACTCAAAATACTTGTTTTCATTTACTTATTTTTGGCCCATCTTCATCTGTTACCCACTGCAGTTCTGGTTGTGTACATGTAARCTTAGGACTCAGGCCTGATTCTGCAAACATGTATGTGTGACACAAATAACTATGGCCCTGCAGAGCCTGGTAGGACTTCATCAGCATTAAATTCAGTTCAGGCATGGGTGTCCGTGTGAYGGTTGCATCACACCTTTTCTAGTATGGCATAAGTGCTAGCCGGCAAGAGATATATCTGGGGTAGAAAGGAAACAGATTGTTGGGTGTGAATGCAATGCTGTGAGGTTTTAATTAACCTCCATCTATTAGGAATTCTGCRTATAAGGGCAAGTTCCCCCATGTGCATGCTTCTGACTTTGCTGCATGTCATGAGGAGAGGGAGAAGAGAGGATGCTTTATACTATTTGCAGCAATTTGCTGTAATCTGCCCCTCAAGAGGGTAAGAGCCAAGCCTGAAAGCACCAGAGATGAGATTGGAAGAGGTCATTTGGAAGATTTGGGAGCTACTTCCCTCCAGTGCAGGCTGACAGAGCCAAGGAGGGCTACAGACATCCTCTGCCACCTAACTCTGCCTGTAAAGGCAGCCTCAAAGGCCTCCTGGGTTGCCCAGTGCTTTGGGGCACTGCTCAGCMCCCAGTCTGAGGGTGAGGGGTGAGGAAGAGACTGCTTATGCTTTCACTGCCTCGTCCCTGAGTGCCAGCCTGTTTGTGGGTGGTTGGTGATCTCTGGGAGCTCTGAATCTCTCCAGCTGGAGCTTAGCAACTCTGGAGGTTGCCAAGGAGCAGAGCAATGCAGGCAGAGGAGTCTCCAGCACTGGAGTTTGACTCCTCTGAGCCTGTCTACAGGATGGGAGCCTTACATCCAGGCACATCTTAGAAACAGGAGGGAAGGTCCTTGTCCCTGTTGACCTTCCCAAGACTTTGATGCTATATCCAAACTGCAGCCAGCTCTGATGAAGATCTCGTCGTTTCTCCATCACCTCCCAATCCTGCTGCCTCTTACACATGAGGGACTGGGGAGGTGAAGGCTGCAGATTTGGGGACTGTGGACTTCTCTCCTTCTCCCACTGCCCCACTCATGGCAGCAGCCTTGGGCATGCACTCACTGTGCAAGTTGTATGGGAGGGAAGCCAGGCTTACTTACAACCTCCATAGCTTAGATGAGACCTTTCTGTCTTCACTCAGATTCACAAAGGCAAGTTATTCCTTAGATGAGTAATTACAACTGAGTTTTGACCCTGGGCAGTTTGTGCTAGTTTGTCCCCTCTCCAAATCATCGACTCTGTTCCTTTTCTTGGCATCTGACTGTCCCTTGCACCACCTGACTGGCAGCTGCTGGGGTAAGGTCACTCCTAAACACCCTCCAAGGTGATTGCCTGAGGATGTGGGGGAAAAAGGGCAGGCTTGTGACATTCCTGTGTCCATCTGACATAGCCATAACTGCAGGAAGAGGGCTCTGCCATCCTCCTCCATGCTGAATTTGGATCTGCCGAGTCCAGAAAAGACCCTTGACTCTAAAGGCATGACCAGCATCCTGATAGCTYCATGGCTTACCTCAGCCAGGGAATGCAGCATGCTCTTTCCTGACATATGCCCGTTAACAATTTCTCCTTCTTCTCTCCCTATAGGGTGCAAAGATCACATTTGCCAGTGCCGAGCTCCCGGACACAACACGTAGCGTGATGACAGCCATCCTGGAGCGGATCAGCACGCTGTCCCTCAGTGGGCAGCAGCTCAGCCGTCTCCCCAAACTGCTGGAAGACGGATTCCCGAAGATGCCTTGCACTGTCAAAGAGTGTGAGGTGCCACAGCTCTTCCGGGAGCCGTATATTCACACTGGATACCGTCCCACTGGACAGGAGTGGCGGTACTACTTCCTTAGCCTCTTCCAGAAGCACAATGAGGTGGTCAACGTGTGGACTCATCTCCTGGCAGCCCTGGCTGTCCTGCTGAGGTTCAAGACATTCGTGGAGGCTGACCAATTACCAGTGGATGCATGGTCCTTGCCTTTGCTCATCTTTGTCCTGTCATCTGTCACCTACCTGACYTGCAGCCTACTGGCCCACCTACTGCAGTCAAAATCAGAGCTGTATCACTACACCTTCTACTTTGTGGACTACGTTGGAGTCAGCATCTACCAGTATGGTAGTGCCCTAGCCCATTTCTACTACAGCTCAGATCAGGCATGGTATGATAAATTCTGGCTTTTCTTCCTCCCAGCAGCTGCTTTCTGTGGCTGGCTCTCTTGCGCTGGCTGCTGCTATGCAAAGTATCGGTACCGACGACCTTACCCTATCATGAGGAAGATGTGCCAGGTGATCCCAGCTGGACTGGCATTCATCTTGGATATCAGTCCTGTTGCTCACCGGGTAGTTGTGTGTCACCTGGGAGGCTGTGAGGAAGACGCTGCTTGGTACCACACATATCAGATACTATTTTTTCTTATCAGTGCTTATTTCTTCTCCTGTCCAGTTCCTGAGAAGTACTTTCCAGGAGCCTGTGATATTGTTGGCCATGCCCATCAAATCTTCCATGCATTCCTGGCCATCTGCACCCTCTCACAACTGGAGGCCATATTATTGGATTACAAGAACAGGCAGGAGATCTTCCTAAAGAGACATGGGCCTTTCTCCATCTATCTCACCTGCGGCTCTTTTTTTGGCCTGGTGGCTTGTAGTGCCATCACAGCTTACATCCTGCGTTGCAGGATCAAGGCCAGTCTGGCTAAAAAGGACTCCTGAGAGAGTCACGAAGATGGTGGGCGTGACATCACCTGGCTGCTGAAAACCAGGAAGAGGGGGATAATACATTAGAGACATAACTGGGTTGTTTGCCTAACACACTCTGACTAACCTGGACCCTGTGGACTGGGATGGAGGGCTGGATACTTCACTCTGGATGCATTTTCACAGCAGGGGCTGCCTTCTGCCATACAGGGAGACATGGGGTATTTTAAGCCAGAATAAGTCACTTAACCAAGGATGCTGGAATAGCAGAGGTTTCTTGTTCATGCTAGTAAACCTGCAGGGAATATCATGCTGAATAGTAGGGAAGGCAGCCTGGGGGCCATGAGACAGCAGAACAGTCTCCTGGGGCTCACAAAGTAGTGGAAAATGCACCTTGTGGATCATGGGTGAATGTGACTACCTCTTCAGGTTTTGCCAGCTCTGCTGTGCTTGGGGTGATCCTGTTACCATTGAAGGCAGTACCAAAGCTTTGGGGGGAGTCTACATTTTTAGGATTCAGCTGCAAGTGCATGTGTGGTGCAGTGGCTGGATTAATCCTTTCTGCTCCAGTGGGTTAAACTATGTTATCTCTACTTTTGCCCTTCTCAGTATCTCAGTGCCAGGTTGCTGAGATGGCCCTGGCAAAATGTGTTTGCAGATCTAGGCCTGACCTGGAGTCCTCTAGGATGAACCCAACGAATCTGGACCTGAGCCCTGTGTCTGCTGGCAATTGGTGTGGATCTAGCCATCCCTGGCACAGGTGGAGATATGAGGTCAACTCTCTCTTCTCTTTCTACATGATTGCACCATCAATAGTGAAGCTCCTTAACACACACAGCGAGTCAGACAGTCCAAAAGACAGATGACAGGATAGATTGTTTCTCAGTTCGAATTTGCCTGGCTTAAGGGCAGTACCACTGGCTGCTTGGTAGCCTATCAGCTAGTTCCTTAAAGGTTCCTCACTTGTATTTTAAATGCTTAGCAGCTTTTGAGGAGCTGGACCTGTGTCAMGTTGGAGCTGGTTCTCAGAGCCTTCTTCAGTGGCAGAGATGAGGCACCCCTGAGGCCATCAGCCAGTGTTCAAGGCCCTAGCACCAAGGAGGGGCAACAAAAAGGTCATGTTTGGTAGATTTGATGTGAGTGCATCATTTTGGCTGCCCACRTGATGAATTTATGCACTTGCATAGACTGATTCCGTGTCATCTTCCTAGGGAGTCTGACTGGCCTCCCTTGCTATCAACACAGTGTAGGTGTGATCAATCTGATAACGGGCAAAGCTCTGGGCCCTGGGCCTCCAACAGCCCTAGGATAGTCCCAGCCAAAAGGAAATAATGGTGAAATGGGTGTGAAGTCTTAATTTCCCTCTTAGCTATAGGAATGGKGATTTTCAGCACTCCAGGCAGTCCTTGGTGGACCTCATGGAGAAGCTCACCTTGGAGCTGCAGGGTTGCACTTCTCTGTCCTATGGGACTGTGAATCTGCCATGCTTTTATTGGCATTAGATAAAGGTAGAAATTAAATAGGGCAAAGAAATGGAGATTGAAATGAGCTATCTGTTCTTCCTTCTTGGGAACCCTGCTCATGCCCTTAAAGCCCCATTCTTGTGCTTCAGGGAGGATTTTGCTGTGGGCAGGTTTCTTTTGCACTTTCTTAATAAACTGCTCTTTACTGATRTCCATGGGGCAGACAGAGCACGAAAGCAGCAGCTATGCAGTGGCACGAGGCTAGAGGAAATAACAGAGGGCAGGAGSAGGGTGACAGCAGAAGTTTTGTTCAGCATTAGGAGCCTCTGTAACTTTAGGATGAAACACCYTGGGACTTGGTGTTTCCTTTGTGGAGTAGCAATGATAGCTGGTCAGGGACACTTCGTAGCCATGGGTCACTCCTGCCCAAGGTGTAGCAAGGCTTGGCTTGCTGTGTCCCCAAGTAGACAAGTCCCCTTTGTGCTTGCTGGCAGGAATTTCAGATTGAGGAGCTCCATTGTTGCACTGAAACTCGTAGCACTTTCAGGCCTGTACGCTCAGAGTCAGAGCAGAGATACAGTCCCAACCAGCCTAAACACCTGTTCAGCCCACTGTTGTCTTTCCATGGTAGACCTTGGCATGGGTCCTCCCAGCTGTACCCTGTGTAAGATATGTAGCCTTAAATGCCTTGACATCAGGCTAGTTTCCAGGAGATGTAAATCTTTCCTGAAAGCAAAGAAGTTACGGGATCTACTCCAGCCGCAGATTTGTCCCATTGAATCCGAGGGTGGCAAACGAATCGTATTTGCTGGTACTGGGTAGGCAGAATTTAGGGACGGGGATATGGTTTGTCACGACAAGCACTGACTTCTGCACTTGTTCTGTTTTTTTAACTACTGGAGTGTATGCGTGTGTGTGTGTGTGTGTGTGCATGATTTAATGTTCAGAAAGGCCTTGCTTTTGGCTTTTATATCTGCAGAGCATCCTAGTTGGGTAAAGATCAGTCTGAGGGAAACAGTGCCTTGATGATGGAGGAATGAGGTGGGGACACACAACTGGATATCTGAAAATTAATTTATTTATTAGGTGGTTTGCTGTGTCATGTCTTTTGGACAAATCTGAAACTTGCAGACTAATTAAATACAAAGGTGGGGGAGGGGAGTATTTCTGATTACAGATGAAGTCATAGGAAAGACTTCAAGAGGTCACTTAGTCCACCCTTCCTCTTCACTGTGTGCCTCTTCATTCATATCTAGCCCAGCTAGAAGCTCATAAAACTTGTTAATGGCTCAGTTGCCTACAGTGTATTTTGACAGTACAGTTACACTGACCTAACTGCAAATTGCCAGGGTAAGGGACCTGTTAGTCCTACTGATACCTCCTCATGCTTCTTCCCTTGCACAGGTGCTCTTCTGACCTCAGAGTGAACCAGTGCAAGGAGACAGACCTGCATATATCCAAACCTAATGAAAAAAAGTCACTAAATTTCTACTGGTTTTAACTTTCAGCCAGCTCACTTGAACAACACTGCTGCCTGCAGGGAAGGGTTGGGTACGCASAGCTGAAGCGGAGGCGAACAGCAGTTCTTCCTTGCAACAGTGGCTGGTTGCATGACTGGCTTAGCTGCACTGACGGACTGCCCCCTCCATGGTCTCCCTGACTTTGCTCGTGGGTCTCCTCCCAGTTTGGAGAACAACCTCCAGTGGGAGTAGTGTTTCTTCTCAGAGGCAAACTTGCCTTGCTTTTGTGGTAGTTCAAAGTCGAATAAGCCACCTAGTGTGGATTTGGCTAGAGGGTATAAACAGGTTTCTGTGCAGGAAGAGCAATAAGCCAGGTTTGTCCGCTGCCCCTTTCTGTGCTAAAACTGAGAAGGAGTAGGCATTGCTGCTAATTAGAAACCCTGCTCTGCTGCTCACCTAGAGTTATACTGGTACTGAAGACAGGGATAACTAGGCCTTTCCTTCTGTAAGAGTATGAAAATAGTTGATATGTGCTGCCCTAGGCAAAAGAAGATGAAGACAGCAATGTCATCCAGCTCCTCTCACTGGGGAGAGGAGGTGTCTTATGGCTCTTCTGAGGTGAGAAGCTACTCCTGGTATTTTCTGGTCATACCATGTCATCTCCTAACTGATCCAGTAGAAGTGAAACTTTTTCTTCTCCTTCTGGAACAATTGTGTGTGCGATGGTTGTGGTGGTGGTGGTTTTACCTATTCCCATGTTACCCCTCAGGTGATGCCACCTGTGTCCCCATGTGGCCCTGCACTCAGACCTGGAGCTGACCTCCTGGTTACTATGATGGGCTGATTTAGCAGGGATTTGCAATATAGATTGCTGCTGCTGTGGGGATGTGCCTTTGTGTCACAAGAGGCTYGTCTACACTGGAGCTTCCTCCATCCGTGTCCTCTTCCTCCTCCTCTTCCTCCAACCACTTTATTTCTTTTCCTCATCCTCAGAATTTATCCTTGTGCCTTATGCACCTGTCTGCCCACCTGTGCAGACTCCATATGCTCTGCAGTCTGCTGCACCTCACCTGGGCAGTGACTGGAAGGTGGCTGCCGATGCCCTGCTGAAAGCTGTGCTGTTGATCTAGGGGAGGAGACCATGACTGAGACCTGAGAGAGTAAAAGTGCTGCTGTGCTAAATGCTCAGCCCATCTGAAAGCATCTCCGGACCTCGCGTTTTGGGCTCAGGGCCTGGAGCGCACCTCGGAGGTGCTCCTCTAAGGAGCCGCAGCTGGGAGGGATGTGACCGGCTGCAGGGCTTTGGCAGAGAGCTGACCACCAGAGGCCGAGAGTGGGTCATGAAGGGACCAAGGTCCTAACTCCCGCCCACAGGWATCTCCAGTCCTAAGATAGCATTTTTGCTACCCAAATCTGTACTAGTTAGCTCCTGAGAATTTATCCCAGTGTGCCTTATGCTGTTCCCTTTGGGGATTCATCCTGTGGGAACCTGAGTATTAAAAACAGCTTTTCTGCTATCTGCTACTCTGTGGTTGCTTTTAACCACTGATACCCACTGACAGAATTTGCTTGGTATAAGGAGCAGGAGAGGAGGATGGAAAGAGATGCCTTAACCTTATATTTATGCTGATTTATTTGTGTAACAGGGCAAGGACAGGCTCCTGATGTGCCTTGCTATTTACATCTTTTACTGACAAGATTGTTTTTAAGCACTGTTTGTTACTAAACATAAGTACAAAGGAGTTTGTATTTTTTTTCCCCTGGAAGACAGGGAAGGGTATGAGTGTTATATATTAACTATTCCATTCCTAACCCCCATTTGCTGACTTTGTATTGTTGAAAATATTGACAATATTTTAAGCTTTGTACTTTGCTGATCATTATTTAAAATCCTCAGTGAAAATAGAAATGCGTAAAAACAAAATGATTGGTGTGGTGTGAAATTCACAGATGCAAAACTAGAGAAGGTTATGAGTCATTAGGAAGAAAATTTGGCCTTCTAGAGTAGGAGTGGATAATAATTATAATAACAATTAACAGAAGGGTGGGGTTTTATCTGTGCATCTCCAAGCATTTTCCAGGCTTCACAGTAACTATGTATTTATCATTCCCTTTTCACTGAGGAGGTGCAGAATGACTGCTCTGACACTGATTATAGGGATTAAAGTTCATCATCCGCAGAAGTATTTTGGTACAAAATTCTCCTTAACTTTTATTGGAGGTGAGTGTCAAAATGCCTTGGTGGACCTGGTCCAAAGCAGCGCAGTTTCAGTGGCAGAGCTGTGAACACAGGTGCCAATGGAAGCAAAGCACTTTGGCACGTGTTTAAAATTAAGCCAAAAAGACGTGACGATTGACCAACGGAAGCGATATCCATCAGTTAGTCATGGACCTACGTGAAATAAGGCCGGAGCGCCTATTCCTCTTGCCAATAGCTGTATGATCACGTACCGACCCCGTTCTGCAGGGTATACACTCACTTTGAATTTCAGTCATTTAAGAAATTTGCAATAGCTCCTTCTGTTACCTTCACAATTTTAATTATTATTTGGTACAAGATGCGGACCAAGGCTTATGTACTGTGACGTTTTTACCCACCAGAGGGCGAGACGTCTTCATCGTTTGTAGCGACAAGCGGCCTCCCTTGCCACGAAAGCAGAGCCTTCAGCGCTAGCTCTCCAGAAGGGCTTGGGAAAAAATGCTCCCGTTCAAGCAGGCATCTAGCCAACACTGCAAAGACATGCATTTATGTATGAGAGATGTGCTAGAGTCTGGCTGTCTGCATAAGTGACAGGGATTTCACCAGACAAGTTAGGCCCGAGTTTTATGTTTCCATAAAATAAAAACTCTAGAGGAATGGGAAGAAATACCAAACAGAAAAATAGGGCTGTTAGCTTTTTAAACTAGAAATTAAAATAGAGATTTGTAGTATGCTGAGAAGAATCTGCTTGTTGTAACTGTTTTAGAGAATSTATTTATTATATTCCCTTCATTATTCAGTATTACACACACACATCCTTGATGCATGCCAAAACAGAGCTGATAATTAGCCGACGAGGGAAATGGCCTATCCCAAGCACACGGAGCCAAATGCAAAAAGTAAAAGTGCTTCCAAATGAGAGGGGCAAAAAAACACTTTGTTTCAGTCATTTCAGATGTCACCAGCCACAGAGGAACCAGATATTGCAGCAGTGAGTTGCCTCRGAAGAAAGACCTTGATGTGGTTATTTTACCAAATGACCAGCTTTATTTGGTCTTATCCTTGCAGCTCACTGATAATGTGGTATAAGCGGTGGAGTATTAGCAAACAGCTCTAAGTTAGATGTCGCCTTCTTTGTTCTGCTAAGCAGCTATCAGAGATCGTCTCAATGACTAGGTCAGGGGAAGAATTATTCACAGTGTTGTTTGCTACCCCTGTTGACTTCAGAGAGAGAGGTAGAGGCTTAACAGCTCTGRGAAGCAGGACTGTACGTGCTTAACCTTCACACATGCTACCTGCTGTGGTCTTAAATTCTGCAGCTGTCCCCAGCTCATCTTTTATCTTATAGCTCTTTGCTTTGTTCTGGTTGAAGATGAGACTTATTCTCAATCCAGAACAGTTCCTCTAGCTCTGAAGAGAAGAGCCCTAAACTTGCATCTTAGCAGTATCTTTTCTAATATACCCTCTATTAGGTATTTGGCCCTTATGGAGCGGCAAATAGATGGAGCATAGAAAAGAAAAAAACCCGGAGTCTGTTGGTAAATGAGACAGCAAAGCAGTCATAGCAAGTAAAGAGAGCAGTCCGATTTGTGAATCTTTAAACATTTCATTAGTTATGTGGATACTCAGGTAGCAAATCTGAGCCTACTGACAATAAGCCTGGGTTTCTGAATGCCCTTTAACAGACCCACTGGAAATAGCCCCTGTATTCCCAGAGCGCCTCAGACCATAGGTGGCATATATTGAAACATCATCCACTCTTCTTGCAGCAAGGGGATTCATAGGTTAGATTTTTTTTTATTGCCATGTATTACAATAGTATATATACACATYGTAGCACAGTCTTTGCTCCAAAATATGTGACTTTTAAACAGCTAAGAGATAGGAAAGCTTGATAAACACTTTTCTTTTTCCCTTTTACTAATAAAGAATAGAAGGATGTAGGAGATTAAAGGGGCTCGTCTTAAGTCTGACTTGCCTGTTGATATCAAAGATGCAGCTGAATCCCAGTTTTGAGAGTTCCAGTTCACTTTCTTATTCCTCATTTTTCCTCTCTCCTGCCTTATGGTCACTATTCATACCCTAAGAAAGTACCAGTTTCTACTGGGTCTTTCCTTGATCTTCCGTTCTCCATTCCCATCTCCCTTAAAACACCCAGGAGGAAAGTACTGGGGCTACCATCTCCCGTTCCTGCTGTGGTCTGCAACCTAGGATCTACCTGGGATCTTCCTGTGTGACCTTGGATAAGTCCCTTAGCCTCTCTTGGGCTTAGTTCTTAGTGCTTAGCAGTGCTTCTCCCCAGCTCTTTCGGCACTGCTTGGCCTTCAGTCTCTTTATTTTCCTTTCTGAGCTCGTTAGACTCATTCCTTATCTCCCACCGGCTGGTTTTCTACTCTCCCCCACACCGCAGCTACAGAGAGGATCCCGCTGCCTTTCTCACGGCTTGATTTCTCCTTACAAAGCGCCCGGGCCCTGCTGCCTGCCCTGGCACCGCAGCCTGGCCTGTGGGCACRGACACCGAGGGAAAGAAACGCGGAGGAAAGCGCCTCTCCCCTCGGCGGCCGCCCTGCCTCTCTTCCCGCTGCTGGCTCCGGGAGCGCTTCCCCTTGGCGGCCCTGCCGCATCCTCCTCGCGCTGTTTCCCCCGGGAGGAGGTGAGCCTCGACCACCCCCGAGAGGCCGGCTGGATGCCGCCGGGGCTGGCGGCGCTCAGGG
>NW_028186259.1:1505572-1550223 GCF_003343005.1 Rhea americana
TATTGCCGCCCCCCCCACCACCACACTCCCTCAGGGGACCTCATACCCCCTGAACTCCCCTCAGTTCCCCCAGGAGACTCAGTATCCTCCCAAAAGTCACTTAATGTCCTCTAAAAGACCTGGTATTCCCTCAGCCTCCCCCTCTAATTCCTCCAAGAGATCTAGTACCCCCCCCAACTCATCTAATACCCGCTAGAGGACCTGACTCCCCCTGAACCCTCTTTCAGGGAGCTTCTTACTCCTTCAGCCGCACCAACCCCAGGTCCCTCAGGTGACCTGGCACTCCCCCCCTTCCCCCTCTAGGGGAACTGGTATGCACTGACCACTCCCCACTGGACACCTGGTACTCACTCCATCAGCATTCCCCTCTAATTCCCCCAGGTGACCTGGGACCCTAGCAGGGGACCSTAGGGGGACCTGATACCCCCAGAACTCCCCCCCCCTCCCCGCAGGGACTTGATACCCTCTGAACTCACACCTGAGGGATCTAGTACTTCCCAAACCCAACGGATACTCCTAAGCTCACTTCTGGGGGACCTGATACTCTCTGACCCCACCTGGTAGCCCCTGATCCTACCCAAAAGCCCTCCCAATAAACCTAGTTCCCTGGAAATGGATTTGAAGGTATCCCTCAGCCTACTCTTCAGGGGATTTGGTAGTCTTGAACCTATCCCCAAAGAACCTGTTACATCTTGCATCCATCTGATATCTTCTCAAATTGTCCTGATCGCTTTGGAGAGCTAGGTTCCCTCAGCCTCATTTGAGACTCTTGAAGTTTTCTTGCTAACCACAGTAGCTGTTGAAGTATGATGACCCTATCCTGTGAACCACTATCTGCCAACTCGCTCCCAGGGGATCCAGCATGCCTGAATCCATCCAGTACTTCTCCTTCCAATGCATGTGATACTTCTGGGGAAGGAGTGTCCCCAAACTCTCCTGACAATCTTGAAACCTGAGTCCCACAAGAAAATTACTGTTCCTCTGAACCATCTCAGTTTTCCAAAAGGGATGTGCTGTGAACCTACTACTCATTCTGATACTGCCCTGAACTAGGATCCATAAACTCATTTGATATCCCTTTAACTGTCTTGGCATCCCCAGAAGAACCAGTATCTGTCAAAACTCAAGTAATACTCCACTAAGAATGAATCCCCCAARCAGATATATCCTGAACCCACTGAACATCCTTAAAGAGACAATGCACCCTAAAGTGGCCTATTTCCTGGTCAAGCAGTATCCTTCTGATACTCCCTCCACCAAAGGTCTGATACTTCCACAAATGCCCTCTGGACACTCCCATTATTCCCCAGAGAACTGAATCCTTTGTAGTCCATAGAGAATTGATGCCCTGGAACCTGAGCAACTGATAGTCTTCAGAGAACTAGTATTCCTCCAAAGAACGGATACCACTTCTAGGATCCTCCCAAGGAAGTGAAATCCTTTCAGCTGCTCCCAGTAATCCTTGAAAAAAGTAATCTCTTCCTCATCCTCTGCATTGGAACTGATACCTAAATGAGGAAGCATTTCCCCCATTCCCAATGGTCTAATGTAGTGAGGAGCTGATAACATCAAGCCTTCCTTATATCCTCTTGAGAAGGTAGTGCCCACACAGACAGGAACTGACATGCTCTGAATCTTAAGTACAGCAGAGCAGTTGACAGCTCAGCCCTCCCTGAGTAACTAGTATCTCAAGTCACTAGAGTAGGGTAGGCATCACTACCCGTCTTCGACCCAATGTCACTAATGTCAGTTTGAGAGATGAACATCCTTGAACTCTCCTGACTCTGCTTTCCTTGAAGGCAATACTCCCACAAACTGTTGTAGGGAACACCTGGGCATGCCTGACATTGCCCTGGCGCTCTGTAGCCTTGAAGGGGCTCTTCCATTTCCATTGGCTCAGTACTCCAGGTCAAACCCCATCTTCCCCCTGTTCCTTCCTGGTGCCTGGCCTTGGGAACTGGGCTCTAATATCCTCTGATATTACCGGATAAGTAACCTCACGCACTTATGTGTGAACATTTGCCATGGGATATGCCTTACCTCAAGAAAAAGGATACCACGGACTCCTTGTCCTGGATGCTCCCACCGAAAACTAACACCTCCAGAGCAAGAACTTCCATGTCTTCCTGATAATTCTGCTAGACCGATCTCTGCAATAGAGAGATCTTATTACCAATCCAGTCCACCCTTGGAGATATGATATAGCAAACTTTCTCAAGGAATGGCAAGCTGTGTTGCAGAATAGCCCACTCTGCTCTTCCCATATCACCCGTTAGAGCCCCTTATCTTCTGGGACATACACCTCATGCTTACTTAATATTCCAGTGGAAATGCTGAAACTTCTGCATTCTTCTGTAACTCTTCATTGCTTTTCAAGTAGGGGATGGAGTAACCTCTGAAGGATCTTAACAACACTGATAGAATCCATTGCTCTCTTAGGAAGATATCACATGCTCTAGGTGACCCTGCTGAGCAGGGAGGTTGGRCTAGATGATCTCCAGAGGTCCCTTCCAACCTTACTGATTCTATGATTCTATGTTTTTTATACCCGTGGTGTTCTTGTCATTGATATCTGTTTGGTAGATGTACTCTTGAGCTTGTGTTATGCTGCACTCTGATAAACCCAGTTCAGATCATTCTAGATGCATTTATAGGAATCCAGTTTTCTCTATTTTCCTAAGCAGGACCCCTAATTGTCTTTATTTTGCTTGTTTGTGGATTAGAGATACTCAAGTATAAATTTCTACTGTATCAGTCTTAGTGGTGTTTTCTGAAATAGTCAAACTATTTAAAGTCAGTGACAGCTGAGTTCTTCAACAGTAAGTGAAGTCATTGCTTGTAAAAATACTTTTAGTCATGCAGTTATAAAGGTTATTCAGTATTAGTTTCAGCTTAATAATATTTTCCTCAATATCATTTATAACTTCTTTAAAATTTGCAATGCAAATCTCTGCCCCTCACAAAATATTATTTCCTCTATCAAAAAAATCCTTCCTGCTTTAGTCATGTGAATGCTTCTACTGACACCAGTGAGGCAGAGTGAATAACACCTGCAAGATTTAGCAGATTGGATTGTTATTTTAGAGTAAGTTGGAATGTTAACCCATTGTTAATGTTTTTAAGGAGATCTGTACTTCAGAAACAGCTTTTCAGTGTACCTCAGGATGAATTTGGGTGAATGGTATCAACTCATTTTGCTTCCGTTTCCCCATCTGGAAAATGGTCAGTGTGATACTTACTTTCCAGGTCGATGCTGACACATGCTGAAGAAAACCCTGAGTATAAATGAGGTAGCATGATTTTTGGTTAGTACTCATGTGGCAGAGGAACAGAAACACTAGGAGAGGAAATGGCATTTGCACGAAGTATTATAGACTTTGCAAAAACAGGGGCTTTGTTCACTGGTGTTTCTTCAGATATGGACTGGAAGCAATTGTGATTAGGAGTTTACATTCTGGGCTTTCCCTGTTACATGTGTGTTAGTCATCTGATATTGTGAGATGTAGTCTGACATTTATGCTCMCTTGTATGAGCCTGTTGACCCAGGAGTCTTATGAATTTATGAGGTGTTTCCTTCAGGCAACTGTGTGTCCTTAAAAGCCTATACACTTCTGACAAACTCTGATGTTACCCAATTTAAAGACAAACTTCCTGATTTTCCTTGAATATTTTTCTCACAGCTTTCTCTTGGCATGTTTTAACAGAAGAAATGGCAATTCTGTTGCAGGATTCATGTTTATAAAATACATTGTTAACATTTCTTCCTTAAACTGTACCTTGTTTTCACCTGAACCTGTTTTCTTCAGCTGCACTGCAAGGCCCATAGTACCCATTTAAAGAGAAAACAGATAATTATATGAAATGAAAGTGAGGCCTGTAAGGTATAAATAAGATCTGGGGCTTAACCGTGGGGGCTGATGAAGGGGAGGAGAAGTTGTTCAGCTGCCTGAGGTTGGACTGATTGCAAGTTTGGGACTGGAAAAGGAGTTTTCACTTGGTGGGTTGCAGTGTCTGAGGAGTGCACACTGCTTTCTCTTACCACACAGAGTCAGAGCAGCAATCTACACATCAGAGGTCCTCTTCTGCTAACTGCTAATAGCATCTTCTTCTCTTTGAAGTGGAGGAACATGTGAAACTGCAGGAATTGAAGCCTGTTCCTTCACTATAAATGCCTATAATTCTGTGCTACTTGCAAAACTCAAAGTCAGGGGCTTTGTCATCAAGAACTCACATTTTCTTTTGCTTCCTCTGAAAAATTAAGTGCAAGAAAACCAATGGGACTAGCCAGGAATACCTTAGGACTGAAGAGTGAGGTACCAGATGTCATGGACTCTACAGCAAGTTGAGTAGCCTGGGGTCAGTTAAATCCGATCCTCATTTTTCAGCAGTGAAAAACAGGACTGGACTGATAGATATCAGTCCTATTCACAGCTCTGATATTTTTTTTTTTTTTTGCTGTGGGTCATTAAGCAAATTAAGGAATCTTCCTATACCATCTGGATCATTATTTAACATGAAGAATGCTCAGCAGCTGCCGTGAAATGGATAGCAAAGATAGGTAGGAGGTCAGAATCAAGATTAAACCAATCCTGCAAAGAATAACAAGTAAATACTTTAGCTAACATGCTCATGTGCATAGAATCCTTGTCATCTTATTAAGTTTCTCGTTAATCTGCTATAGGGTCTTATGCTCTTACTGTCRTTTTTTAATGTGTAGACCCTTATCTATATTGTGAAGAGAGGTGGTGGAACACCTAATGTGCATACTTGCATTTCATAATTGCAATTCTGAGAATGTGACACACCTTAGTCATAGTCACAGAATCGTAAGGTTGGAAGGGACCTCTGGAGATCATCTAGTCCAACACTCAGCATAGCCCCGAGTAGGGATTGAACCCATGACCTTGGCATTAGCAGCACCACACTCTACTGAGGTAAACCTGCCCCCAAACCTTGATTTTGTCCAGTGAGGAAAATCCTATGGGTATTATCCTCAGAAGAGAGTTAACTAAATAAACAGCTATGCAAAGCATGGAGGGTGGACAACCRTTTTTGTATTATAGTCATGAGAGTCGCACAAGGCCATAATGAAGTGAGGTCCCATAGCACTCTATACTGTTGTGACACAGAGTAAGGAATAAAAAGTCTGTGAGATAAATGCTAAGGCAGATAAAGTGCTGTTATCCCATTCTGGACATAGAGAATTATGGCTATAGAGAAATTAAGCGATTTAAGCCAGGACTGTCAGGAGTTCTGAGCCAATGCTAGAGTTTGARTTCATTCTGATGCTTTGTTCCTTATTGTTTTTTCAGTCTTCATGGTCTAACCATAAAATTGAATTGTACATAATTGCTGCAATAGATTATAGTAAAATGCTGTGGGGGGCATTCTGGATAGTAGATTTTTTGGTGCTTTTCTGTGCTTTGAGTATCAATATCTACTGAACACATACAGTAGTTTAACAGCTGGATTTCTTTCCACAGAAAACATCTTTTCATCGCTCTCAGACATTGGACTACAAAAATGGAATTGCCTTTTTTCGGCTGCCAACAGTGGGGATAGGTGGGGAGCGACTTTATGTGAATCAGCTCTCTCAATCTGAATTAAATGAATTATGCAGCATGAGACCCACGTTGACCTATGGGCAAGCCAAGCGGGCTCCGCCTTCAGACTTCATTCCAGCATACGTGGCTTTTGACAAAAAGGTATCAAGAAGCTTATTCCAGGAATATTGCTGGCCAAGTTCAGAGACATAAACAGTCAGCCCAAGGGTTCATGGGACAGTGTACAACAGTTTTCAGATGCCATTGCCCTTAGTCAGAGACAGCTGAACCCCAGTCTGAAAGAGGCTTTCTTTGCTTCGGAGGAGGATTATAATACATAAACGATGTAAGACATTCCCTACAAGCTACGCCAGAGCATTTCCAGCAGGAGTTTGCGAAGAAGTCTGATTAACTCTGAAAAGCTTCAATTTATAACCATAACCCTGTAAACTATATCCTGGCCTTCTGTGTTTCCAAAACTATATTGAGGTTGTAACTGAACTTAAACTGTAAAAGACACTCTGAAATGGAGACCATACAAGTGTWTTTAGCTATGGTCTATCTATTTATGCTTGTGCTTGTCACCATAGCGTGTTAGAGCCTGTACGGGCCCATTCGTACTTCCTGCATTGCATCTTTATGATCCTGTCAGACTAGGAAGTAGGTATGTGTCAGCTAGGAGCAGTCCTGCGTTGATCCTTGGGTGCTGGTTGTACAGACTGCAAGCTCACAAGCATAGCCACAGCCCTGGACAGAGCAGTCCCTGCAGAATGCGCAAGGCCCAGGCAGGGGCTGAGCACATGTAAGGGATTAGCGTACTGCCAGGCAGGCCTGGAAAGGCAGTCTGCAGCCAACCCTCAAACCATCTGAGGGACAGTCATGAGAACAGATGTGCTGTGTTAATTACTACTTCAGAGGCTATTCTTTAAGAGCAATGTAGATGTAGCCTTTGCCTCTGTCAGATACTTCTCTGCCCCTTCATTTAAGCCAAAATAGCAGTATGGGTCCCTTTGCTGCTGGGGGAAGTCACAGTTCCTTTCCGAGCACTTTAACTGGCTAGTGGGAACATGCTCACTTAACTGCTTAGGCACGTGGGCTAGTGTAGGCTGGATAGGCAGGCCCTGACTGGCTACCTGTGTCCTCTTAGGGGTAATAAATGATCTGGAAAGGAACATTCCTTGTGCGGAAGCACAGGAACTGCAGTTGACTGGCTCTTGGCGGGATGTGCAAGATGCATTTTCTCTGTGCCCTGATTTCTCCTCTTGTTTCTCCAGCACTGACTGACCGTTCTATCAGTCTTGGATGTAGACTTCACATGAGTCATGCGGATTCTGAAATCCACAGATATGATGGAACTGTCTTAACTAAAATTAAGAATTAGCTTAAGCACAAATAGCTTCTCTGAACCAGGAATCTGCAGAACTGACAATATTAAAGAAACTCATGTAGGTCAGCGAATTAGGTTATTGGCAGTACCAAGCACCTGGCAGTAGGTARAATATCTGGAGATTAAAGGGGACTAGGGAAAGGGCTGTATTTATTACACTTGTCTCATGCCTACTAATTAAAAGCCAGGTCTTGATAAAAACCATTTGTCACAGATTAGGATACAGTTGGCTTTGATGATTTGGCAGATACAATTCAGTAACTTTGCATTGCCAAAGCACATTGCAAATAAAGTATTTGTATTGATAAAGTGATTGCGGTATTTAAATTCCATCTCTCTCTCTGTCTTTGGATTCTTGCCCCTTCGGCAGATTTTGAAGTTTGATGCATACTTCCAGGAAGATGTTCCTCTCTCTGCAGAGGAGCATTACCGGATCCGCCAAGTGGGTATCTACTACTATTTGGAAGATGACAGCATGTCTGTCATGGAGCCTGTTGTGCAGAACTCTGGGCTTCCTCAAGGCAAACTTATCAGACGCCAGCGGATGCCCAAGAATGAGCATGGGGATCATTACCACTGGAAGGATCTGAATCGAGGCATGAACATCACCATGTATGGCAGGACGTACCGCATAGTTGACTGTGACCCGTTCACACAGGTATGTTGCTTGTGCAGAGAAGACCTGAAGAATCCCAGGAGTTAGAGATAGCAAGACCCATTAAAGACTTGTCCCGTAGTCTGCATCAGCAGCTTTCGCACTGAGGTTACCTGTGATCTGTCATTTTGCTTTTTGTGGAGAWTTCTTTTTTAAAAAATCCATAGGGAGTTCAAAGGATGATGTGTGATGTGGGCACAGTAATAGCTCAGTATTTTTGCCCCAGTGCTACTAGGAGTCCATCTTCTGTCCTCAGGACTGCTCTGTACAGGACAAATTCTAAGCTCATTTCTGTGTGAATAGAATTGGTCTAAGCTCATTTCTATGTGTGCAACAGTTTAACTACTTAGACTCCTGATGAACCTTAGCACATATAAAAGAAGGAAATTACTGATCTTAATTCTTTTCCTACTTGGCAYTCCTCTGATAAGAATAGGTGAAGCGAGTGCAGCTCGTAACCCCAGCACCCATCTYCTGCCAGCCTGGAAGGAAGGTCATGATCAATGGGTTGAGAATCATGTTATAAACTGACTTTTCTAAGAGAGCTTACACCTTTCCTGTTTTTCAGCACATTGTGTATTTCTCTACCAATAAATTAAATGATAATGATCCTTTATACTGATAATGCCGTTAGATTTTCCCCAGTATAATCTTGGCCCTGCTCAAGTAGTATTCTTCCAAGCAATTCTCAAGAACAGTCCAGGAGTTAGAACATTGCAAAGACTGTTCCCAGTAGATGAGTTACATGCAGCCTTTATGTCCTGGAGGTTGAGAGCATTTATTGGCGTAGAAGTGGGCTGTTGCTTGCCATTTGGCTTGAATGCCCGGGAATGTTCCAAAGCATGTATAACATATTAGTGTATATGTTGCTGTTGGGAGTATACAGGGCCAGCTCTTCTGCTGGAACTGGATTGACTGTTAAAGTCAGGTGACACCTGATGAGGAGCTAGTTCTCATGTTAATGTTGGTTGCTTAGTGAAAAACATGAAATGAGCAACATCGGTCTAGATCTCAAAGCCATAAGTCTATTTATCATTAACTGGCATCCTCCAGACCAGAAAATAATGAGTCTGAAAGCATGAACCTGCCTTGTGAGTCTTCAGGGTGATCTCACATGCCTGTTAGAGATGTTTGCACAGCTGCTTCCTGAGCTGAATATTTTCATGGACCATTTCCCAACGCCAAGATAGGGAAGTCCATTGACTTCAGAGGTTGTTTGGGGTGACTGAGGTAAATACACAAGTAATACCCTGGAATTAGTTGATGCTTTAAGGGCATCCAGGGTAAGCTGAAAATTCCTTTATATATAAAATTKCCCTCTTTCTGTGGGGAGGTGCTCTTCCTGGAAGATGAACTGCCACTTCAGACACATGTTCTCCTGGCCAACATCGCCTCGATAGGCTTGCCATGGGTAGCACTTACTTCAGCTCTCTGACACATTGCAAGGTCTCTTGCGCATTCAGACTGAATATATCAGTAGTCTTGCACTAATTTAATTTTTATTAGTTTGCATAAAAGAGACCAACCTGAAATGGATCCCACACTTAAAGATCTCAACACTAAGGCCAAGAAAAAACATGCTCAGGTAAAGTCTGAGTTAGGACTTTGAGGACAGGACTGCTCTTGGGAATGAAAGGGTGGGATGTGTGTGTGTCGGGGGATGAGCTAAAAAGCTTAAACGGAAACATTTTAGTCATCTTCTGTTGTATTTATTATTGCAGTAGAGCTAATACTACTGCAACTCATGGTCTATGAAGAATGAACTTGCAATGTCCTGGCAACACTCATCTCAGCCAACCTGTAATCTCTAGTTGCCTGTTAGCTTTATAACTCGTGGCAACATTAATACCCCAGATGACCTCCCTAGGTGTTCCTGGAGAGCCAAGGGATTGAACTGAACCCTCCAGAAAAAATGATTTTTGATCCTTACACAGAACTGCGTCGGATGCCTGTGCGCAAGTACATCACACCGTCAGATTTCGACCAACTCAAACAGTTCCTGACTTACGACAAGCAGGTGAGTGAGGCAGCAGTGATTACCTATAGTTTAGTCTACATGTGCTGTTGGAACCTGAATCTTGTGGGTATCTGCAAGCAGATGCCTTTCCCAACTCACTCTAAAAAATCTCAGTCCACCAGACAGATTTCAAATTTTCCCCTTTCCTTGCTTTAGTAAGAAAATGTATCCTCTTCTTGGACTTTGTGCCTTCTAAGAGCTTCTCTTTGAATTGCAAAGCCCATGCTCTAAATTCACCATTTCTCTCTTTCATCCTGTGGGGATGAGATAACCAGCTACCTGCCTTGGAAAGTTAGCATACATGGTCAGATGCAGTTCTAATATGAATGGATATGCTGCATCCACTCATCTCTTCCACAAAAATATTGATTCCTGATGCCAGAGTGAAGCATTTCAGATAACCACTAATACCACTCATTTGTTCTGTCTGTGGGTACAGATGACTAACACTTTCGTTTTTGCCCCAAATCTTTTTTTCATCTAGTGACAATGTAAGGAAACCTATATACTACATCTATAGTAATAAGCAAAACAGGAGCAGGACATGGCCTGAGTCTTGCACATACTGTTGAATTTTTAGCGCTGTCTGTGGCCAGCTATCAAACAGTTCCTGGTCATCAGTTACATGTTAACACAGGCAAGGATCGTATTGAGTAGGTAGTTTGGATACAGTCACCTTCTTCTGAGGGGGGAGCAGACAGCGTTGCTGCATGTATACAAACTGGATCATACCTGCCATTTTACTTTTCAATGTCAGTTTAGCTATAGTGACTCAAATTTGCCATGGGCCAACTCTGCTTATAACAGATATTATGCTGCCTGTTTAGGAGCTGTATCTTGGGGAACTGGGGAACTGTTCCACTGAATGCAGCACTTCCAAAGCAGTCCCTGTCACTTTGGCAGTCTTGAATTTCTGTTGGATTATCATTAGGTCAACATATTCCCACAAGACCAGCAAGACACTGCACCAGGAGGTGATAGACTTGTCCTGGAAGCATTGCAATGCAAGGAGTTTGATCTGTGTGGCACTGAAACATGAGATTTCCACTAGATGGAAATGAGATGAAGTTTGTAATGAATGCAGTCTCCTCAGTGCAGCCAAGTGCATTCCCCTTTGCCTTTCTCAGCATGAGAGTGTTAAAGAATTGGCAATTAAATGGCTAATAACGTTCACATTGGATACCTGTAGACTTAACTTGTCTGCAAGCCAAAGCTGTATTCTCTCTTGTTTTGTTCAGTTTCATTTTAAAAGTCACTCCCCTCAGGACTACTCCCCTGCTCCCTCTGGGTGAATTATTTTCTGCTATGCTTTCTAACCACCTTTCTTTTTTTTTCCAATTTTTCTCACACTTCCATGAACTGCCTTAAATTTCTTGTATTTGCAGATATTATTCTCTCTGACTTGCTTCTCTCAAAGTAAGTCAGGCCACTTCAGCTCTTGAGGCCCTTGCTGCTCTTCCCAGTGCTGCTTCAGTAGCCCACTGGTTCATGTCCCCAGAGCAAGGGCCAGATTCTCCTGTACCTGATAGTGAGGATTGCTGAGATGTGTGCCTCCAATTACTCATCAACCAACTTTRTTTGGACAGAACATTAGTGTTATTAATTCATGCTTGCTTTCTCTGCCTCTTTTTTCCTCACCTTAGGTCCTGCGTTTCTACGCCATGTGGGATGACACTGACAGCATGTTTGGTGAGAATCGGCCTTACATCATCCATTACTACTTAGCAGATGACACAGTGGAGGTTCGGGAAACCCACAAGCATAATGATGGCAGAGACCCATTCCCAGTGCTGATAAGACGCCAGCGGCTGCCCAAAGCCTTTGTGGACAAGAAAAGTAAGCTTAAACTGTCTGGCATGTCTGTTAATACTAGAGGGCCTTGGTGAGTGGATATGGGTGAGGATGCTGGGTCAGAAAGTCATGAGAGTTATAGTAAGTCTAGAAAATTTGTGCTGAGAACACTCCAAGTGTCAGCAGCTTTTGGCTGAAGAAAAATTCTTTAAATGATTGCTAAAGCCTTTACCTTTCGGGAAGCAGTGTCAGGAGAGCAGTACCAACAGCACATAGGGGCTGTTTATACAGCCTGCTTCTGTATCTCTTTTCACTAGGAAACATTAACTGCTACCTGATTGATTTACTTTTCCTTTTGCTCCTTTGTCCTCAGAGACCTTCCCAAGTTGTGTGCTGGAGATCTCTGATCAGGAGGTCCTTGAATGGTACACAGCCAAGGATTTTGCTGTTGGCAAATCTACCACTCTCCTTGGACGCCCTTTCTTCATCTATGACTGTGATGAGTTCACACGAAACTTCTATCGTGACAAGTTTGGCATTACAGACTTCCAGCCAGTGGATATAAAGAAGAAACCACTTGAGGAAGTGCCGCAGGTACAATTTCCYAAAGGAAGGGAAGGGAAGCAGCAGTCCCTGTAAACTCTTATAGTGTTACTTTATTTGCATTARTTAAAAGCTTCAGCTTAAGAAAATGAGCAAGTAACTTGAAGATACAGCAAGGATGGTCATAATCTATATAAAAGTGAAACTCCTMTGGAACAGTCTATTTCTAACATTGTAAAGGACAAAGCACTTGCTAAGTGATAGAAGACACTGATTGCCTCTGCAGAAGGAAAYTAAACAATGCCAGGGTTTGTTCCCTGGCTGGGAAGCCAACTGACACAACCTGGCCACAYTCATATTAATAAACTCTATCTCATTCTCCAAAACAGGATTGCTAAATCCAAACTGCCTATTGGGAATAGTCACCAGCCCTTGTTACCTCCCAGACTGAGCCTAGGTATGGTTTGGAGAATGCAGGTTGGCCTGGATCACAAACATGGTTGAGACTAGGCTGACAGTGTAACCATATATATAATTGAGTTCTAGGGCACAGGACTGCACCTTCGCACTGGTTAGTTTATTGGTATAGCTGTAGTCTCTTTGTTCATAGAAATTACCTGGCTTTCTGGCTTTCTGATTTTTTTTACCCTCTTTTTACCTCTATTTTTATAAGTAAGAGCTCAGAAATATGCCCAAGCTAGCAATGTCTCTACTGGGCAGGACATCACAGCTGTTCCCATCTGGTGACAGAAGAGTTTTTTCCAAACAGAAGGTTTCCAATAAGCTGTCAAACTGTCTTGGAAACATTGTCTTTTTCTTAGTTTCAATTATTTCTGCTTGGTATCTCCTCTGGATGCAGATAATTCCTCCCTACAATGGTTTTGGTTTCCTTGAAGACTCCCTTCAGAACTGCTTTTCTCTGCTTCCAAAGCCTCCTCGGAAAGATGTTATTAAGATGCTAGAGAATGACCACAAGGTGCTGCGATACCAGGTGGCCCTGGTAAGTGCTTTCCTTGACAGTACAGTGCCAGCTTAAGTTGTAAAGTCAAAAGGATGTGAGGAATAGGTTGTTCATGCAGGCCTCTTAGGAAATTCTCCTCTGATTCACTCTCTATACTAATGGTGCAAGAGTTTCCCAATCCAACATTATTATCCTTTAGGAGGATGCCCTTGGGTTGTTGTATACTTGCTATGGCAATTGTTAGCACACAAAGGTAGAAAAAAACAGGGTCAGAAAGTACAAAATAGACATGCTACACAACCGCAGCCATTTATGGAAAAACTCTCACTGACATCAGCACATGACAGATGGCCCTAATTGAAACRGCATTGCAGCTGGGCACTGTGCCTCTGCCTGCCCTCAGCTACTGCCACAAATGTGAGCTTGCTGTCTCTCCACTGCTGGCTCTCAGCACCTGTCCTTCTGCAGGCTGGTGTCAACCTCAGCAGCCATCAAGGGGCTGTTCAAGCACAGCAGCCCAGAACCAGAACAGAAGTCATTTGACAAGGGAAGTCCATGGTGCTTTCCACTTCAAACCCTGATCTTTGTGCCAGCTTTATAGTAAGTTTATGCAAGAAACCTCTGGCATGTCTAGCAGTAGCRATGGCATTTCCTGTGCTGGCTGGGGCCTGCCCTCTCCAAATACTCAGAATGAATAAGGACTGATTTCTTTTCCCTATTGTGCAGGAGTTCCTGAAGGTCACAGCTGATGAGTTTAGAGCAATTGAATTTTAATGTAAGCAAGTAAATCCAYTGGTGTATCAGGGGAATGTCTTCCTGGGACTAGAAGCTGCAAGCTGCACTCACCTCTCCCAGGGACCCCATTATAAGGAAAAATATAACTACATTGCTAAGTTTTAAAGTCAGTCGTCTTCTRTGTGATTAATCATTCCATATAGGATATTCCTTTCTCTTGAATTACTCAGTCTGTGGAAACAATGAATACACTGGGTCACTGCAGCCCAGATTCTGCTTCTGTTAGCCTGACTAGAACAAGTAACCTTTKGAATCCAGATATTTAATGCTATCTAGGACTTTGTTATTCTGTGCTAGCAGCTAGAGTGCTGCTCTACATCAAATACTATGTTTAGTCAGGTATAAAAAAAAAATGCGTCAACTGTGGGTGCTTATGAGTGGGTTACAAGGTACTCCTAAGCACCCCAGGAAAGAAAAACTTGGTTCAAATATTCTTTTCCAAAGCTACTACCTTTCCTTTAGGAATCACCAAACCCTGAGGACAGAAAGCGACATTTCATCCTCTCTTATTTCCTCTCAAATGACATGATCAGCATCTATGAAACTCCAGTCCGTAAYTCTGGTATCATTGGAGGCAAATACTTAGGCAAGACCCGAGTCCCCAAACCAGGCTCTACTACAGAGAATGCCACATACTATGAGCCCTCTGACCTCACCATTGGTTCCACAATTGAAGGTAAGATCCAGTCTGGTTTSATAGTGCTTTGGAAGCATTCTTCTCAGTGCCTCATCTATGTTATTTATTGCACAGACAGTGTATCCCATCCTCCACTTGAAAGATCTGTTCTTTCTGGCCTTACCATATTTTATTTTCCACATCACCAGATGGTGTAAATTGATAAAACTCTGTTATTGTCAGACAGTGTTTGGACCTTAGGCATAATCAGGAAAAGAGTGATGTTCTCCATTGTATGTGTTCAGTTCACATTTTTGGGACCTGCCAGGAGCCACTAGGTTAAAGCTGTGCCAGATGACTTCTAGTAGCAAAGACCATAAATCTGTCTGTCATGGAAAATAAACGTAATCCTGAAATGTTAGAAATCCACCCATGCTAAGGGCAGAGTCACTAGGCCCAAGCATGAAGTCTTTCCTCTTGGCAGCTGCTCTTTCTGCAGCAAAACTCCCTTTGATTCAGTGATATCCTTTCCACTTTAAGGACTAAAATAAGTAGTAGCTGTCTACTCAGCCCTGACCTCAGCCACAAGGGAGAAAACATGCTGTCTCCTAGATGATGAAGTGACTTACTGAGGCAGAGAGCCAGGTAACACTGCTTGCTTTGTTGCCTCTTCCCCAGTGTTTGGCCACAGGTTTGTTATCACCGATGCTGATGAATACGTGCTCAATTATATGGAGAGCAATGCAGAGAGTTTCCCTGAGGCAACACTGCAGTCCCTGAGGGATCATTTTCGCCCAAGGAAGGTGATAAAGGAGACTRCCAAAAGGTAAGCTTCAAGGGACAGTGTAGTGGAGCTAAATGAAACTCAGAGTTGACAGCTAAGAGGATTTTCAGCAGCCCCTGCAGGCTCCAGCCTGATGCTGTTCAGGGRGGCATCGAGTCTGCTGTCTGATGGCTGGCTACCCAGCTGATTATTCGGCTCTGAGAGCCTGTGTCTGAACACAAACAGGGGAATCAATTGCATGGAATGTAATGCCTTGGCAGCCACGACCTGAAACTCTGTGGGACAGCTCTGGCACAGCAGCTGAGGTACCTTCCAAGTATGTTTTTCCAAAGATCAGCAGTAACTGTAATAGGTGCTGCTAACACATGAGCCACCAGCTGATGGCAAGCTAAGAAGAGAGTTGGTGGAGTGTATTTTTCATTTGCTTTGGTTCTTCTTATCAGCATGTGAGAGACAAGACCACATCCTCTTTTCTAGTACTCTGTCTGGATCTATTTTAGATGACCCTGTAACAACCCTATAACTTCACAAACACACTTTGAAGTAAGTCAATATCAGAGTAGTTCAGAGGCTCAGACTGAAACTCATACRTTTGCTGACACTGTATGAGGCAGACAAGGAAGCCCTCCTTTTCCTAAGGTACTTGTAGACAAAAGTAGCAACCAGGAGTGTCACGCAGAGGGAGAATAGTTTACCTACTCTCCCAAAAATCAAGCCTGAGCTTCATTTATGCATCCATGCTGAGATGGGCTTGTCGTTCAAGACASAGCACCCCAGAAGCCTGCTATATATTCAGAGATGCAGTCTGGCGAGCCACAGTGGGCAGCCAGCACACAACCTCATAGTAGGGCTGCCACAAATAATTTTCACACCCAGTCCCATTCTCTCTTTCTTCCACAGTGACAGCCCCTTACYAGGGACCAGCAAGCAGGAATTGGATGAGTTAATTGTGCAGGTTCAGGAAGAGCTGAAGCTCCATAACWACTTGAACAACAGGAACATTCAAGAGGAGTTTCTTCAGCATGACAAGGATGGCTCTGGAATCCTGGACAAAGGAGAATTTTTAGCCCTTTGCRACAACTTGAATGTTCCGACCAGTGATGTTCTGGTTAACAAGGTCAGAAAGAAGCAGTGCTGTGTATATTAAATTCCACCCCCCTCAGCAGCTCTCCCAAAAGAGCTCTTTTACAAACCAAACCTAGCCAGGCAGGACTGACAACTGTTCCACCCGACAAAGGGAAGGGGAACAGCTTCAAAAAAGAATAAGAAAGTTGCACTTCAGAAAGGCCTCTGGGCTGTTGGAGTGAGCCTTCTTTGGAGGGAGGAGACAATTCATATGTAAAGGGAGGAAATTTAACCCAGGTGGCCTGCAACCCAAGCAAGCARCCCAGTGATTGGTGTCACTGTTATGTGAAGCCTGAAAATGCCTGGTGGGTCAGGTCTCGGAGACAAGCAGAACAAGAAATTGTAAATCATGATGGAGATCAGSCATAAACTACTGCAAAACTACGGCKTGCCTGTTATGACTTAGGCAGGCCTGGACATGAGTAGGGGTAACAYTGAGGAGATAAGGGAACCGGCCTGATGGAAACGTAAGACACATTCCAGATTTAGCAGCAAATGAATTGAAGATTTGAGAACTAAGTATTGTAATTTAACTAAAAATGAAAAAAAAAAAGCATAATCATTAATAACTCTTTTTTTTCCTCATGTGGCTGGCAGCCAGGTTCTTCTGTGGGAAGCCAGCCTGTGATCATCTTTTCTTCAGCTTTTAGCACTTGAAGGCCAGCAAGCTCACAGTTCACAGGGCAACCCAACTTTCTCTGCTGTCCCTATCTCAGGCCATCCGTGCTCACCTGCTAGCACAATTAAAACATAGGCAAAAAGCATGTGGAGAACAAAGGCTACATAGCAGGAAATGTGAGAAAGCAAAGAGAAAATTCATGCAGAGAATTCACACCTTTTGTGAACATGATTAGCAAGGATGCTTTCTTAGCATAATRTGATATGCTGTAGATTAGTGGCCAGTACAAGCAGATTGACAATTAAAGAAATCTAGAAACTAGGAATATTTTTTCTGTATTAAAAACATCTGCTTAAACAGTCAGCTGTGAGCATCAAAGCCATGGTTAGAAAGGTGCAYAGGCATTTTATGTCTAAATATGCACTGAGTAAAAGCTCTTGACCACTACCCAGGCTTCATTGTACTAGAGCTCATAGGAGACCATGCTGCCCGGAGGAATTTACAGTACAATGTGGTGGCAAATCTCCCACTTTGAGAACAGGAGATAAAGTGAATTGCCCAAGAGCACGTGGGCAATCTGTGACTATTTAAGCTTGACCTTATCCCTTATCCCTGCGCTTGAATCTCAATATAGGGTCTAAACACTAAAAGCATCCCTTATTTCTCTTGAAATCTTAATAAGAATGTACCCAGAAATCTCAGAAGTGTGACAGTATTGTAAATTAAACATATGGCAGATAGTTAACTATTATTTGCCTTGGAGAGGAGCACAGCTGTCAGTCACGAGAGCAACCCTAGTAAATCTGTCTCTAGGCAGCAAGGGGAAGAAGAATCCTTTCAAGGAACTGTGATATTAGACCTTTTCCATCTCCCTGGGTGTCAGAAGGAGATTAGTTATGCAATTAAAGAAACAAAAGCCCTCTTTTCTTCCCCTTAAGCACACAAAGGCTATAGCTCTGTAACACAATGCAGGGTCAGGCACAGATACCAGAACTGGCTCATTAGCAGGGCTGTCACTGAACTCAATTATCTGTGTCTCCACGTTATGCCATGTGCACACACCAAAGTGACACCACTGAACAGTAGCTGTTCAGATACACTATCCCCATCGCACTTTTGGCAGGGGTTTCTGTGGGGTTTCTGAAAGATGTGCTGTGGCCTGTGTCAGTCCATGGCTACACTTTCATTTTGTGGCTCTGTTGTCACTGTGGTGATACTTAGAAGGAAAGCAGGATTAAACACAAACACTCTAACTCTCCTTGCAAAGGTTAGTGTCATCTGTAACTGCTCAAGGCTACCTGTAATTCAAGACTGCTGAGGTAGTAGGCTCTTCCACAGACAGAGGAATAAGACTTTTTTGCTCTGTCACACAAGGATTACCACTAACAAAATTCAACAATATTTGCAGCTTTTTCCAACTCTTTATGGYGTTTTCTTTTTTTCCCTACAGCTGATTGGCCTATGTTCTTGCGGAGAAAACAAGATAAGCTACCGAGACTTCCTTAGAGCCTTCCCCTCCTGAACTTACCTCAGAAGCCAAAGCACAAGTGAGACTAGCAATGACGTTCTTAGCTGAGTTGACTTTAAGATATCATACTTTAAAAGGTGGTTCCAGTTTAACCCCCTTTGCTTCACTAGGGCTAACTAATCTCACCCTCACTTCATTTCCTTTTTTTTCCTTCCTAACCCCTTTTTTTTTTTTTTACTTACCATGAAACTCAACGTCACAACTGCTGGATCTTGAAGTAAAACTCTTTGGAAGAAAACTTCAGAGAACCAAAGCCAGGTTCTCCCATTGACCTCTCAACTTTTTAATGCAGTACAGCAAAGTTTACTAGAGCTAAAGCTCTCTAAAGTGTAGAATTATAAGCATGTAAGATTTCTTTTATATGATCTAAAGAGGCCTTTCATCTTCAAGAAGCAAAGACTGCCAGTTTAAATTATAATCAGCATTTCAGAAGGATCTAAAAGCCCTTCCATGGTCCACGATATGTTCAGACTAGCAAATATGAATGTAAGTCATGCACAGCTGCTGTGAAAGAGTTAATAAATTTGATTTAAATAAAAATACCTCAGTGCCTGTAATAGCTAGGGATTAAAGTGAGAAAACTCTGTCTAACATGCCCTAGGTGACCCTGCTGAGTGGGGAGGTTGGACTAGATGATCTCCAGAGGTCCCTTCCAACCTTACTGATTCTATGATTTCTATGAAAATACAAAAATACCAGTTGTGATTCTGGGTTTGCTTAAAATGGAGTGGAGGCTTTAGCGCTTACAGCGCACATGGAAATAGCAGGGGTCTGTAGAAAAATCTGCTAACAGCAGCTTTGCATTTTTAACAAAATATTGGGAAAAAGGTTTTAGGTTTTCGGACAGAGTTACCATCTAAGCCCATTTCATGCAGCTTGTCATCTCACCAGATAGGTCCAGTGAGGGGAAAAAGCTAGCAGGCAGCTTGGCAATAAAGTTAGGACACTTTCACTTCATTAAAGAGTCAGATATTACTCTTCTCCATGAAGGTAAACATGGCAGGAACCTTCTCTTCCCACCTGACTTCTGCCAGGTATTGCCATTGAGCGTCTATGAACGACAGCAGCTATCTCACACAAGTTAGAGGACAAAGCCCCTTGGAACAAAATACTTATTTCAATCAGCTTCACCTTTCRTGCTGTGGATTCCTGCTTCCCCTTAAACAGCTGTGGGTCTCCACATGACAGCTCCCTCCTGCCTTCTCTTGTTCCAAAAGGTCACCACTCTTTCCTTCCAGGCCCATTTGTGCTGCTGTTCACTCCAACTGGGAACCACTAAAGTGATCTCTGGTCAACCTCAGATTTCAGAACATGGCTTGTGTGCGTGTCAGGTGCTTTCCAGCCAGCAGCTGGTGAAGCCTAACTTCTAAAAGCCACTCTAATCAGTTTTTCCAGAGATGCCAAGGACTTATAGATGAGATTATTGGAGCTGTGGGCCATAGAATAGAAGATCAGAATTTGTTTTCTATACCTGCTATGAACTGTAACCTAATACTCAACCAAATCATGAAGCATGCTCAGGGCCAGCTGTAGAAAACATGCAMTTTATCTCACCATAAATTACATACCTAATCTACATCAGATAAATTATACCCTGCAGATGCCTTATCCTCCACCCTAAGGTATCAAGTGAGCCAGAGGTAACTAATTCAGAAGCAGCTGTCCATGCTGTAGACATGGCAAGTTTGAGGAGATGAACCCCATATGCAGGGAATATGAGGATAAAACATGCTGTACCAAAGGAAACAGACTAGTCTGGCATGGCAGGAGAGAAATATATAAAACCCATCCCAGCCTGTTTATTAAACACATACACAGCTCAGCAGAGTGATGAAGCATCAGTGAACAGCAGCAGTGGAAGAATCTATGCCTTTTATTTTTTTTTCAGAAAATACTTTTGTTGAGTTTATCACAAAAGTCATTTAACAACAAACATCAAAAAATCCATATAAAAACTTAAGTGACAGGAAAAGTGAAACAAATGGGATAAAACATTTGAAACTGTTACTTTCCCCCCACCCCCTCCAAAATTAAGAAGTTTGCACTAAAGCATAAATAGGGAAGAACAGATTTTTCCTTGAGTTCCTTTGCTGAAGTTTGGTCCATGGACTTCAACGTGTCCAAAGGAAAGCTACGTGCCTCTACCTAGCTTTTACAACATCCATTCTTCCCCACTGCCATGAAAAAAAAAATCCAAAAAACAAACCCATATCCTAGAGACTCAGAAACATACTTCACAGTTTCATATAAAGCCTGCCAAACAAACCAACTATTACACACTCATGAAGTTTACAGAAAGAYGGTAGTCAGACCACTATAATCTCCATCTGTTGTTGATGCAAGTCAAACAGATTCCACCAAAACTTCACCTAAGGCAAGAGTCGGATGCTGCTGTAAACCCCTATGCACTRCAATGAACCAGCGTATCTACAGGCTTCCAGACTAACTTGCAGGRGGGAGGCATCCTGAGTAGTCTTTCTCCCCACCTCTACACCAACAGAGAAGCTTACCAAAAATACATTTTTAAATGATGAGATAAGTGTAGAGGGACATACAGGGGAACTGGAATTCATCTTCTTCTTTACTAACCCCACACAAGATGAATGAGAAAAAAGAAACCTAAAAAAAAAGAAGCAACTGTAATGCCCCGTTATTTAAGAATCATTTGGAAAATACATGTGAAATGCTACATCTATTCTTCCTCCACCCCCTTCTCTTCCCAAGCCCATTCTCTACTATGACAGGAAGGGAGAACTGATACATCAAAGCTTTTCTAGGCTAGAGGCAGGAAAACACTATACTTCACACCAAAGAAATCACAAACTACTTGTTTCCTGGCCTTCTCAAGCTGGATAATGGATATAGACTGCAGAAGCAGTCATAAGCCCATAAGAAGGGACTGGAGCAACCAATAGTGTTACACAGAAAGTAGGGACTTGCAGTTTTGCATATTCTCTAACACTTTCCACACTGTAGTGGACAAGAGCTCCTTTTTTTTTTCTTTTTTTCAACAGAAGATGAAGGATTGACAGGATGGGGCATGAGAAGAGCATCCACTCAAGAAAAGCAGGCTCTCAGCATCTTTGTATGGTCAAGGAAAGACTCACCACTAAGGACCTGCAGAGAAAATACTGCATTTGGGGAAAAGAAAAAGCTCTTTGGGCTGGAGAGAAGGCTTGGTCTGCTGAGAAAAGCCATGAATGTAGAACCAGCTATTGCAAGCTTGCAGCCAGGGGGATGGTGTTCCTATTTAGACAAACACAGAAGCAGCTTGTAGTAGCCACTCTGATTGACAGCAGACTGCAAACCTCTGGAATGACAGTTGACAGTGCATTACAGCAAAGGCTCAGCACAAAAACCCTGGGGGGTCATACTGCAGTTGAGCATAACAGCAGAAGGAAGGGGATTTCAAAGGCCTTAATGACAGAGGAGGGCAACTTCTCTCTTCCTCCCCCCCTCCCCATCATACGAAATAAAGAAAGAAAACATGGAGACGCTTCCAAAACAAACTGTCCCTTTTTCTGGTAGCTCTATCCATAAACACAAAAACATAGCATATGTCATACATATGTTGTAAAAGGGGAAGGCGTATAGCTATTCATATAGTACACAGATCAAGAATACAAGAGACTACATGGCAACATAAGGCACTTGGGATACAAAGCATCATTAGCTACTTTATGAAGATGCAGGATTGTGCAAGTGGAAAAGCTGCCYGAAGCAAAGCAGGCAGGAGGAGGAATTATTCAGCAGCCAGTTTTKGGGGATTGTATGTGTCATCTGTTAACACAGAGTCAATAGCTCAGCTGGTGCAAGGCACCTGCTTTGTAGAAAGGACCAGCTAAAACTACGAAGAGGCGCCAGCCAGCAGTCACTCTTTGGAGGGCAGGTGGCAGCGTATGGCTGGGGAAGGTTGGCAGGCAGCAGAAAGGAAAGGCCTTTCACATTAGGCCTTTTCTGTGTCCTCCCTAACATAAAACTCTTTTCCTCTCCTATCGTGTTGCACTTTAGGCACCGTTGCAATCTCCAGTCAAGCCAAAAGATCGATTATCTGTCTGGCAACGACTAAGAGGAGCAATTGTAAGCTACCACCAGGGGCTCTGCTCCAAAGTTTCTTTCCTCACTTTCCCTGAAAACAAGGGAACCCCTCGCCTCAATTCTTGCTGACAACTCGTTTGACATTCAGAGTCACAGGGATGGAGGAACAAGTGGAATTTGTCCAAGATGGAGGAACAAGTGGAATTTGTGTCAAGTTCTTGCACATTTTCTCCATCTCATGCCCAGCACTAGCTGAGGCTTAACAAGGAGAGGGGAAGAGAGAGAGCAAAAACACCTATAGAAGAAAAAAAAATCCTCATCTCTAAGAGTGGCAGAAAATCAACTGTCACCCATTTCTCAAACCATGAATAATCTGAAGGATGACACCGCTGCAGTCTCACATGCAAGAATCACAAAGAGAGCTGCAGAGTTCAATTGCACAAAGGGCTGAGCAAGGAGTACACTAAGAGATCACGCACAAGAAAGGCAGACTTTAATCCCTACTTGCATACCAAAGAGTGCCCTTGCTCTCCTTGACCCTGTGCAATCAGCAGTACCCTCTTCTCAGCCAGCCAAGAGCGCACGTCAGTCACCTGCTCCTGCCATAGTGAAGCAGAACGAAAGCTACAGCTGGCTTTGCTGCACAAGAGGCACCAACAGCGAAGCCTAGCTGCAGAAACTCCCCCAGATGAGAGGTGCCTGTCTATTGTACATCTGCCAAACCTGGACCGATGCATGGCACCAAGAAGAGGCCCACTGCTCAGTAAGCTGGCACTGATGCATGAAATGTTGGGCAGGAGATGCTACTCCCCAGCAAAGGGGTAGCAGGGGACCGAGCTGGTTCCCATGAATCTCCTGCCAGCATGTACAGACGGCAACAGGCAGGAGCAAGAGGGAAAAGTGGTCTGCAGGAATAAATGGCCTCTGAGGTAGATTTGGGGCAACTCCACCTGCCAACAGCTATGTGTCACAGGTCAGGCCTTTCCTAATAAACAAGCTACTTTTTGCAGCCCTTCACTTCCATTCCCTTCCCTATCATCTCATTCACAGCTCAGAAAGGGATGAAGGGGCTAGGTTTTGGAAGAACCCTGCATTTGATAGCACCTTGGGTGGATACAAGCTCTGTATCCTTTGGAAACAAAGATGATGGCTGCAGATTGCACAGCTGGACCGGTATGGTAGAGATGAGGAAGGCTAAGGTGAYTGCATGAAGAGCACAGTCCCATTAATGCAAAACCCTTCACAGCAACCAGTTTGCTCATCTGGGTATGGTTAAGAGCCATGAGAACACCAAGTTTGTGAATCACACTCAAGTAGGCGAAGGGCCTGGTCTGATGGGACCCAGGCCAGTCAACAAAYGTGCTCATAATGTGGGGCAGGCAGGACTCAAGACTTCACGCATCCTGGACCTGAGGATGCAACTGCTCCCACATTAAAAGTTGCAAAGCATAAAGCCCATCTCTCAGTACTGRGAGGTCCAGGACAGCTATACAGACAGCTCACCTCCTGCAGCCAAGAAGATGGACCAGCTGTACCAGAATAGCTAAGGCAAGCAAGGGCTAAGACGAGAATCCTGTATGAGGAGGGAAATTTTCTCCCTTCTGTGCTGCACAGCTCTTTGACATTAGCTCAAAACCAGAGGTCGGAGGAACCCCATTTACCAGAAGTCCTCTATGAGACAAGACTCTTCCCCTGGACCCTGGTACATATTTGCAGCCTCACCATCCTGTAGCACTTGTCAAGTGCTCAACAGGTGTGTCCCCAGAGATGCAACCCTCACCCAAAAACTCCTCTGAGCCTAATGGTCACAGCCATGATTGAGCACAGAGCCCCACCAYTTTTCTCCAGGCATCTATTCTCATCACAGACATGCACTGCCTTCAAGCTGCCGTGTCCCTGAACTAGGGTTCAGGGAAGTAGTACAAAGGGAGAGGAAGAACACGCTGTAGAAGAGAACAAAAGGATTGTTTGGAATCATCTATGATGCATTTGTAAAAATAACAAATAACCAAAAAAACAAACACTAAGATAGAAAAAAGAATTGCACACCGACTTACAATGAAACAGAGGAAGACAAAACCAGGAGGTTTGGAACACACTCCTATGAAGGAAAGGGAGTAGGAGAAAGGGACCTTTTTGGTTTTATTGCAAATGTTTTAAGAAAGCAAGAAAGGGAGGAGAGCGAGAGACACCTTGTGAAGATGACAGGTTTCCAAGCCATTCAGGATGRTGCTTGTGAGGACAGAGAGAAGGGGCTGGTTCTTAGTCCTGGTATCTCGTCTTCCTCCCTAATAGACAAGCCTTTGCTTCTACGGTGATTTCAGCTTCTTCGTTCGCGGTGAGGTCCCGTTCTCAGCTTTCACCACTCCATTTTCATGGTAACCTGGGGATGGGGCAGAGGGCGGAAGGACAACAATTTGTCCCCCATCACCCTGATAAGCCAAAACTTTGCCTAGGCTTGGAGCAAAAAGCCAAAACCTACATGGCCTTAGCTTTATTAAGGTTAGTCCATAAACATGGAGAGAAACATAACTGAGTTGGAGCTGCAGCCCTCAGGACRTAACCCTGCTAGGGATCTCCCAGGCTCAGCAAGGAGCAGCAGGAGGCATCATTCCTCGAGTGTTGCCTCCACAGAGGCAGAGGTGACAGCAGGGACACCATGCCGCAGGGCTGACACCTCATGCCTGACATGGTACTCCCCCGTTCCTCATCAGCCCTGGGCCAGCCACTCAGCCGCGGCACTCACCCGAGTCCCTCTTGAGAGGCTTGGCTTGCTGCTTGGCACTGGTGGCAGCTACGGCGGCTCGCTTCCTGGTGCTCTGCTCGTTCCAGTACTCCCTCCAGCGCCGTAGCTGGAAGTGGATGAAGCGCCACATCACCGAGGCCTGGAAGAGGCACACCAACAGCAGCACACTCATTCTGGCAGGGGCGGAGAAGAGGTAGGCTGAGAACAGAGGAACGAGGCCACCACGAACCCAGCCACTGAGAAGCAAGAGGCCTGCTCCCAAAACCCAGTGGGGTCAGTGTCCAAGGCCCCCAACCGGTACAAGCCACCTGGACAGCCACCAGGGTGCCAGAGGCAGGCACCAACTGTCCGAGAAAGAGCCCTCTCCAGYTCCAGCAAAACCCTGCCTCCCAGTTCAAAATAAAACTGTCCTTCTTTCCYGTTTCAGACACCCCCACACAATACAGAGGAGGACCCGGTGAATGAAACCAGTGCAGTAATATAGCTGGTCCATGCCTCGGTGCCAGTAGAAAATAGAACCTCCATCCAGCCAACCAACATCTTTGCTTTCTGCTATGCTCTGAGCTCAGGATAGCTGTTCCCCTTTCCCTCTCCACCATGAAGCTCTCAGATACAGGACTTTTTAGGGCTGGAAAGGACTAAATGGCCCCAGGCTGCTCTGTAGAAACGTATTGCCTTTACAGTATAATCAGCTAGAAGCCGGATATGGTTGGAAGGGAGCTAGGAAAAGGCCCCAAACTTTCAAGCTTGGTACCAGTCCTTGGCTACAGAAAGCTTGGGAATGACTGAATGGAGCCAGAGCACCTGCCCYGAAGACTTTTGAAATGAACCCACAGCTACTGCTTGGCTAAGAAAGGCTCCCAGTCTTGATGGATGGACTGCAAGCCTTGGAGAACTCACCCTATCCCCAGGCTCCCATGCTATTAGGCAGCAAAATATTTCCAAGAATGGAAAATTTCTTTACACTGACTGCATCCATGTAAGCACAGTTAAGGATACAAAAAGGAAGTGCCTGCAAGTCTTTCTCTAAGATACCTGCTTCCACTCATCCTTTACAAGGTTACTTTACTCAAAGTATTTGTTTGTTGGTCTTTTTCCACTACAATGGTTCAGTAGCCTTCAGCCCTCCTTGCTCCCTTCCTGCCATCCCAGATTACTACGACCTTCCTTAGAGGCAGCCATCCCAGATTGCTAAGACCTTCCTTAGAGGCAGCCCAAGGAAGTTTCAGATCCCTGTTGGGGTTTCCAAACTCAGCAAAAACAACTACGGGAGAAAAACCACCAAGGAACTTAAGTGAGAGGTTTTCACAGCTCAGTTCTGCCTCAGTTTCTCCCCGATCACATGAGCATACACGGAAGCACATGATACAAAGGCAGTCCCCTACACCCCCAGATATGGCAGGAGACATGACAGCTCCTTACCTGAAGAGGATATTGTTGAAGAGGAAGCTGAAGAAGTTCCCTCTCTCAGGGTCAAGAGCCTGGTTCTCTACCCGAGGCAGCCCAAAGCCGATGACCAGAATGTAAAGGGTGAGGGTGAAGAGCCTAGTGACCACGAACACAACAGCCCAGACATTAAATCTGTGGGAAGACAAGCAGAGGTGTTGGTAGGACCAGCATCAGCATCATGAGGTGCAGCCAGCTGAATGGCAGATATCCTGGCAGATATGGCAGATAGTGACTGAGAGGGCCACCAGGTGATAAAAAACCTTTACCAGGACATGACCAAACRTCATTCTCAGCACAGGTTCACATCATCAGCGTTCATCTCCTAATACTTCAGTGGAGGTAAGAGGGGAGTATTAGCTGCCAAGCATCAAGTTTCTACTCAGCACCACATTTTTAAGGCCGTGTTTCATGACATCTTTGCCCACAGTGGTGCTTGAGCACGCACACAAACACATACACACACTACAGCAGGACAAACAGAGCCACCCTGTCTATCTACTAACCTTTGATGTGAGCAGAGCAACACAAAGCAACGCTAAGCACAGCGCAGCTCAACAAGTCTCCTTCCTCCTTTTGACTCCCCCTATCTTACCCTACCCCTAAACCAGCTCTTGTCAGAAACTGAAACCCTCCATAGGTCCTGCGCTTCCCTCCCAGGTCTCTGCCCACCAGGTCTCTGCCCACCAACATTGAGTTGAAAGTTGAGAGTGAGCCTCCTTGGGCTCTTCAGGGTGCAAGTAGCTCTCCTAGGCATCAGCTGCATAAGAGGAAGAAAAGCCATGATCAGCTCTCCTGCTTACAGCTTCTCGTTGTTCTCATCTGCGAAGTAGACAAGACGAGCCATGTGGAAGAAGAATTCAGCTAAATATTGCAACAGCAGGAGGATCAGCCCCAAGCGTGTTAAGCTAGAAAGAGGGATAGAAGAAACAAGAATTATTGGGCTGGTCATCCTCGGTCCTTCATATTCCTGTTATATCATCTATCTTGCAATTCCTTAATTGCAGCAAGTRCCAACCAAAACCCAGACCACTTTGCAGCAGGGGCTGTAGGATCACAAGGAGGAGGAAAATCTCCTAAAACATCAAAGTGATGAAGTGGCCCAAACCAGCAGCAGAGGCTGGAAGAAAGCAGTCCAATGCAAAACTCAAGCCCCTGGCAATGCTGCTCTATATATACCAGAAGAAACCTAAGAGCTTGTCTGCATATGCTGTGCTGGAAATGCACCCCAGGAAAGAAAGCTTCCCCTGACCCCAGGGAAAATGCAGTCTTCAGCCTCTGTTTAAGGGTCCCCAGATTAACATTTGCTTTGCCGTGCACTGTGAACAGAGGCGACTTATGCACTCACATAAGCTGGCTGAAGTACTTCAAAATCAGCTAGTTTGTGAAAACGGTTCAACTTGAACATCCTGCAGCAGGGAGTTCTCCAAGTTAACTACAATCTGGTTTGTAAAGAATCTCCTTATCCTATTTTACTCCCACTGGACGAAGCTTTTAGGGTGACCCATGCTGAGCCCAGTCCTGTGAAAGGACCGGCTCAGCACCTGATGCAGAACCGTGAGGTGGTCCATGGTCCCAGCCACGGTGCAGGAAGGGAGGCCAAGGCAGCCAACTCACTTGAGGAGGTAAGCGCCGGCTATGTGCACCAGGTAGAGAACAATGTACTGCAGCTGGCGAGGGATCTCCTCCTGGCAGGGCAGAAAGGCACTGTGTTAAACCCCTCATGCCTCTTTCCCCCACAAACCCCAAAGCTTGCTTTTCCCCAATTTGGTGGGCTAAATGGCATCAAGCACACTGCGGGCAGCTGAGAGACAGCAGCGTCCAGATCCAYGCTCAAAAAGATGTCTCCAGTCGTGGTCCCCATGGTCCACCATCCCCTCAGCTCTCCGCCTAAAACCACCGCAGCTGCTTTGGGTGACGTTTTCAGCACCYGCCTGGCTCTCACCTTGCGGACCTTCTGGAAGTAGAGCTCCGGCAAYGCATGCAGCCAGTACGCCAGCTGGCACAGGTAGAAAAACTTCACCTGGAACCTGAAAAGCATGGACAAGCCRCATGAGAGAGCCTAGGGCATCAAGAGATCGCGGGTCCCCTTCAACCTCAGGGCCCCAGGAAGGCTTCTGCCTTGGTACTCTGCGGTCAGCTCCGCCACAGGTAATCTCCTGGCCTCCTGAAAGCCACTGGATATAGGAGGCATCATTACTGGGCAGAAATTACATGTTTAACTGAGCTAGTCATGCCCAGATTTCATCCAGCTGCTCATGCTGTGGTCTCCATGCCCGTGGCAAACCTAATGCTTACTCTTGCAAAATGCTAAGAAAGGAGGATTATACTCCCTGCTTTTTTGTTTCTACTACGAAAAACAAAGAGCAATTAAGTGGCTTGCCCCAGGTGATGCAGGGAGTAAGCAGCAGGGATGAGTCACGGAGGCTGGAGGTCCCCCGAGACAAACCTGCCTCCAGGAATACCCTCTCCAGGACTGCAAATAAGTTTGCCACCATCCACCTTGAGCTGGTTAAAAAGCAGGATCTCACTGCGGCGTCCTGGCAGGAGGGAGCTGGAGGCTGCATGCCACGGGTGCTGCATTGTCAGCATCCTGCTCCCAGCCACAGGGAAAACCGTAAAGAGGAAGGAAGCGGTCAGCCAAAGAACAAAATGCCCTCGCAAGTGCTTACGGAAGATAAACATGAGGGTAGTTTTCCCACAGACTCCGGGGGTTTGATACGTATCCTTCCTGAAAGAGAAGAGATGCAAACCTTCAGCAAAAGAAACAAGCACTGCAAAGTTTTRGGGTGGGCTAACGCAGCGTCACATCGAGGAGCCCGGGGAAGAGGCCCGAGTCCTTTCAGAACTACCACGATCTACGAGCATTAAAAACTGTGCCCCGTTGGGCAAGCCAAAGCTGAGACCACCGAAGCTCAGCTGCGTTCACAGATCTCTAGCAGCCCGCTCAAATTTCATTAGGCCGCCAGGTTTGGGGCTTGAASGTTGCCTTCCTGGTTGCATGAAGGCCTCCGAGCTCAGGAAAGGATGCTTCAGGGTTTGGGCCATACAAGCTCTCTAAGTGCGGGGGCAAGATGCTGGCAGCACAGGTACAAGAAACYGTGCGCGTGGTCTAGGAGGCTTCTTCCACACGGGCATTTCCAACCTGAGCACCAGCTAGGCAAAACAGAGTGCTTATGAAGAAAAAGGGGACTGGAAAACCTTTATAAAAATAACTAAATACGCATTGCATAACTTAATTCTCTCCCTGCTTACATTCCCTTACAGCCCTATGCTTGCAGGGTAAGTTATAAGACGGAGCTGCCTTCTCATTCCACGTTTACCGGGGCACCGGGACAATGTGGGGTCCCAATCCCAGGCTGGGCATTGCAGAGTGACGGTTGTGCTGAAAACTAATCTGCACAGGACCCATTTGTCACCCTTTCTGCCCTCTTTGCAGCGTGACCCAGAACAGCCCGAGGGAGGTCTGAATGCTTCAAAGAGCGACCTGCTCTGCAAAGTCCGGGGCACACRTGGGGCGTTCAGGAGAACGTGCTGCGTCAATGCTACACATTTTTACACGGATCTCAGAGTTCCTGGAAACACGGGGAAAGCAAACAAGGCTGAAAGCCCTTCCCACTGGGTGAGAGGAAAAAAAAAAAAAAAAAAGGCTGGTTTGCTCTGATTCCCAGAGCCAGAAAAAACAGAGATGAAGGGGCTGAAAAAGCCAGCAAGGTGGTGGACTGCAGAGCCACCTCTGAAATTACAACCGGTTAAGGATCAGCCATCCCGTATCAACCTTTTGGGGGAGCTCCCCCCATAACTGATAGGTCAACCCCAACGACCAGATGCCAAAAGCAAAAATAAGCACCATTTCACCCTCATTCATCTTGTTTTCTCTGCAAAAACCACAGCGGATGCCGAGCCGGGGCCAGGGCAGGGGGCTGGCGGGGGGACAAGGCAGCGGGGCCGGAGAGCAATGAAGGCTCTTTCAGGCGGCGGCAGCGAGGCCCTCAGGGCTCCTTGGCACGGCCGCAGCCCTGCGTGCTTTTCCTGGTGCTTTTCCCCTCCCCTTCAGATTGAAAAAGCCCCCCAAAAGAAATATTTCAACTCCAGCTTTTTTTCTCCATGCTGTTTTGGGCAGAATCATCCCCAGTGCAACCCAAGGWCTTCTCCCCCTTGCCAAGCGAGGGACCACAAGTATGTTCTCCCCACATCCTTGCAAAGCACATCCTAAAACCCCAACTGCACTGAATGCAAATAAGGAGGCAAACAACAGATTGAGAAAGCAAGCGGGTCCCAAAGCAGTAAGCAGAGACAACAGGGCCCGGCACGGCTTTCGGGGTCCGGCTCCAAYGGTATTTCACGGCCCATTTACTTCTTCATTGCGCAGAGCGGGAAAAGGGTCTCGCTCGCTCAGCGCCTGGAAAAAAGAACCCGCTCCGCTTGAAAACTGAAAATCAAGCAACCTCCTTGCTCAGCATCCCCTCTGCCCAGAGGGGAATGTTTTGGGAAASGAGTCCCAAGCCCGTTTAACTCGTTGCATCCTGGAGAGGCTTTCCCAGAGCAGAGAGTGGCATTCTCCCCATGGACTCATATCCATGCCTGCGGAACAGGTATTTTTCATGCGGGCCGTGGAGCCCCTCTTTCCTTGCTGCCTCATCCAGCTGCAACAGGCAACGTGGAAAAAGCAGGCACCAAAGCAGGGAAAGCTCAGGAGGATGCAACAGCACAGCAGAGACCGCTTAGCTCGCTGTGGATATGCGTGATGGGCTAAAAAGGGCCTGGCTGGGGAAAAGCAAATTGCCAGTTTCTCACCAGCACCGAGCAGTTTTGGGGCACGGGCAGCCGGCTGCGTCGCGAGGGCGAAAAGCCTCCCTGCTCACGGGCTCGGCGCGAAGCTCGTCGCATAGAAAAGGAGCGTGCGGAAAGCCAGCGGCACGACCTCGGGGCGACGCTTCTGCGCTGCCCGGCCGCAGTCCACGCCGCCAGGTCGCCGTAATCCCCAAGGAGCTGCAAAAGCTTCCTCCCGCTCACGTGCTCCGGCAAATGCCTTTTGCGTCTCCGGAGCCCCCCGCGCCGCGCTGCCGGCGCYCGGCGAAGTCAGCGGTTGGCATTTCCAGACGCCTCTCGGCATCGCAAGTCTTTTCCGCTGCCCTGCTTCTCCCGGGGGGCTGTGAGCAGCATCGTGGGTACCAAACACGGAGCCCCGCTCCCTCCTTCACGGAGCGGCTTTGTCGACCGCATGGTCCCGGAGCCAGTGGATCAGACGACCTGCCCGGCTGAGCTTTTCTTGCTCAGGATGGGGAGCGAGGAGGGGAGGGAAGAGGCTGCCGAGGAGGGGGGACAGGGTCCAGGGCCCTCTGCAGCTTCCTCCKGGGAGGACTGCTGCCATCTCAGCTTTCGCCATCCCAGTGATCCCCAGCCCCTGATATCCTCCTCCAAACCCTGCCCCAGGGCCTGGGGCAAGTCCTCCAATGTGTCCGAAGCCCAACGAAAGCTAAAAGCGCGGACGCGGCCTCAAACTAACCACCTTCCACATCCACGCAAACTGCCTGGGCTTGCACTGACCATCCTCTGACTAAGCTCACCTCTTCGCGTCGGAGGAAAAATAAGGGGCAGAGGGAGCACCAAAGCACGTGGGAGGGGGACACCTGCAGCCTGCATCTCCCCCCATTTCTGAGCCGTGTCCGTCGTGGGCAATGATAACGTAAGGAGGAACTCCGAGGCTCCAGGTAACATATCGTGCCCTGCTCTCTCCCCATCAGCTTTGCTTTCCTGATTCCCTACAGCTGACAGCAGCAGCAGCAGAAAGTCCCAGAGCCCCTGTCCGAAAGCGGCGGTTTGKGACTCGCTGGCCTTAGCCACAGAAAAGGAATCAAATTCACCAGTGCAGGAGGGAAGCCAAACCCGACCTCAAACGCTGCACCTTACCGTCACCACGACGTACAAGCACCACATCACGGAGGTGAGATGGAACGCAACCAGTTGCCCCGACTCGTTGAACTTGCTGTGTTTGACCTTGGACAAATGGAGACGCCTGTTGATTTTCTGGGAGGAAGCAGTGGGGAAAAAAAAAGGAAAAAAAGAAGAATATAAGCCACTGGSTCGACAGCTCTCCCTCCTCTTCTCCTTCCCACGCAGCACCCAGAGATTAGAGCTCCCATGTTTCTACCCTGACCACCCCTAGATCTCACTGGAGCTGCRTTCAACTGCAGCGGTACCACGTGTCCCAAGCCCTCCCCGTAGGCTTGCTATTTAGACATCAAATGACACTCACGTCCAGGGCGTACTCCTGCACCACTGCGTGCAGGATGATTGCTATGAAGATGTAGAAGAGGATGGTGACCAGATCTTTCAGCCCATAGTGATAATGGACCAGCTCCCCGTCTGCAAAGACACCAAATAGATGGACCAAGTCACTCTGACCCAAACGTTTCCCAGGCAGAGCTCTCCTCTGGAGCAGGGACATGGAAGCTATCCCATGACTTCCAGGACATGCCAACCGGCTGTTGTTGTACAACATCCAGTATCTCTCATTTGCTCCTGAAAGTTGCTGTAACCACAGAGATCCAAGATAGCAGCTCAGAGCTGTGAAATAAGACTCACAGGAGCTCCCCACCYTCCGGACATGCAGGCAGAGGCCAGACGAGAGACCCCCTCCAGCAACCAAAATGCCCCAGATGTCTGTGTTTAGGCAACTATTCCCAGCCCTGACCTCTCGCAGCTGAGACGTTACTACAYGAGGAGATGCCAGGAAAAGCTTCCTGGGTGATGGCACGCACAGGAGGGGTGGGAAAACGAGGTTGTGCAAGCCCTTGGGTAACACGTCTGCCACAGCCACGCCTGGGGGCCGTGGCTTGGAGTAAYGGCAGTTTCCACCCAGATTTTTAAGATTTTAGGTGCTCAAATACAGATCAAATAGGTTTTATGACACCAGGTGAGAGCTGTGCGTTATCCGGGCCCGAGAAGCCAGTTAGCTCTCCAGAGCACTTCGCAAGCTGTTCTAGCAGGAGCAGTGCTCGAGCCACAAGGGAGACTCTGCCAGCTGACAGGCAACGGCATCTTTATTGCGAGGGGTGTGAAACAGCCTTAGAAAAAATCAGTTTAGCAATAAACCTTCCTCCAAGTAAGCTCGCTGCACCAAGCCACTGGCCCAGCTGGTTTCCCCTGCTATGTCCTGAGCTACTTTTTTCCCTATATACTTCACTACCTGCTCCCCGCCATGGTGCTGCTCTTCTTTCACTAGCGAGAATTACGTGGGCCCCCCGGTTTCTGGGGGCAGGGAAGAATAAACGACTTAAGAGAAGGATGCAGCAGCGGAAGCTGTCTCGACTGTGCTATATGGGAGCCCAGACCACAATTTAATCTGGAAGCTGGACAATTTCTCCAGCCATAACATTCAAAAATTTTAAGGGGCAGATCTTTTATCTTCCATATGCCTCTCTCTCTATCCTTAGATAAACGGTGGGTTTTTTTCCCCATTAATGCCAACAATCCTGCTCTTCCCTTGGACGATTATTGAAATACTTCTAATTAACTGCAGCTTCCTGCCGCTGCGTCTCCTCTGATGCCAACCCAGGCTCTCTGCCCCAAGTGCTTGGCTTGGCCAATAAATCAAGAGAGACAGGAATTACCTGTGCAGTCCCTGGCTTTTAGCAAAGGGCTAAATCCCACTTGCTCCCCCCGGTAGCRAACAGCCATGGCCCGGACCAGCCCGCAGTGAGGGTCACGGCAAATCACGGTTCGTTTTTTCCCCCCAGACATGTCCGCAGTGGCAGCATCTCTTACCTGCTGTAGGCACGCTAACGTTATACTGAGGTAAGATAAACAGGAAGGCAGTCTTGGCTGTAACCTGTCAGAGAGASACACACACAGAGAAAATAAAAGCTAATGAGTTTTAAGCTCCTTCCACTCATTTGCACCGAGCTGCCCCGCCGCCCTCCCGCGCGGCGCCGAGCCCTGCCAAAACTCGCCCCACACTGCAGAACCTGTTGCCCTCTATTATTAAAAGCAGTGAGCTTTTATTTCCGATCATCTTCTTAAATGCTGAGCTGCTCAAAAATTACCCCTTGCAAGGGAGCGTGAAGCAAGGGATCAGAAAGTCGGTTTTGTCACCGATCCCAGCCAGCACCGTGCGGGCTCAGCCAAGGCTGGTCCCACGGGCAGCGCCCACCGCTCCCCGCGCGAACCCTCGGCCTCCGCCCCCAACAGACGCTTCCTTAAGCCCTCGGCTGCAATTAGCACCCCTGCTAATCATGGCAGCAGAAAGAGCGGCGCAAGGYGGCCGCGCACCGAGGGGCGGAGGAGGCGAGCAGCCGCGGCGTGGGAAAACCAGAGACAGGCCTTCTCCAGCCGCGCTGGAAAAAGGCAAAACTTCCAGGGGAAGCAATGCAGGGGAGAAGGGGGGGTGCTCGGGCTTCGGCTCCACTTGCASAAGCCCCGAAGTTGCATTTAACCAAAATGATTACGAGGGAGGAGATTTCCCAACAGGGATAGCAGTGAGAAAGCAGCTCTCCCATGCGAAAACCATGGGATTTGGGGGAGGAAGGAGAAAGATGGGCAGATCAGGAAAGCATCACGGCCACCGAGCCGTAAAAGCCACCGGCAAGCCTGACCGGGGAAGCTCTCTGCTCCTTGAGGACAAGCATCCACCTTCAGGCTGCTCTCGCACATGAGCCGCTCGCCCCGGGGACACCCTATCCCGCCGTGCAGAACGGGCCCCGACGGTCCACGCRCGGCGGTACCTGCACGCCCTCACCCAGCCCGATCTCTCGGTCGGCTGCAAAGACACGAGGGTCGCCAAGCCCCGGAGCATTATACRTGGCACTAATTAAAATAAATCACTTATTCCCATCAGCTCCCCTTCGGAAACAGGACCGGCACTCACGGGGCACMGGGGAAAAGCAGCTGTGGCAAAGGCGTTTAACCTTTTCCTAGCTATTGGCAACTATAAAAGAAGGGGGAAAGCAGCAGCTTGCTCAGAGAGGGAAGCAGAGAGCCAGGCAGCAGCTCCTGGCTCCGAGCAGGAGGGCAAGACAGCTCCAAGGGCCTGTCACTGTCAATGCACCACGTCCCAGCGGCATGTGCAGCTTCACGGGTTGGCAGAAAGGCCAAGAATGAGACAYTGGGCCGCCTGCAGAGCCAAGGCTGTGCTTCTCGTTCTTAATTTATTGCCTTCAATTAAAAGGTCCAGCCTTGGAATGAATCCACCCCCAGCTCCGAAGCAGGAGGCCTCGCAACGGCAGGACAGAGCTGAGCGTCCCAGGACGGGGCTGCCTCGGTGGCCCACACTGTGCAACTCGGCCGAGCTCTGAGAAGTTATGGGGGAACTCAGCTCGTTAGTCAATCCTCCAATTAATCAGCTTTGCAAAGGAGTTTTTTCCCCTGGAGGCAAGCTGGCCTGATAGACCCGTGAGTTAAAGCCTCCTCTGACCACCCGGTTTGGTCTGTGGTGGTGGCCAGAAAGAAGGAGCAGAGACCTCCCGCTGGTGGACTAAACCCATCACCAGATTCTGGGTCAGGAATGGGTTTCCTCCCAGGAGGAGGCCATCACCAGCTGCTGACCAACRCCATGGGTCAACTTGGTGGCCAGTCCCAGCGCTCAGTGCCTATTTGCAAAGGGAAAGAGATGACCGCAAGTAACGCTCSTAGGAGGAGAACGAAGATGCGAAGGGAGTTGGTGGCCAGCATAGTTTCATGGGAAGCAAAAGAAAGCCGCTCGTAGTTTTACAAAGCTCAGGACATGCTACCTCCCAACACACACCCAAAATACTGCTGCTGCACAGAGACAGCAAAACACTTCTTTGCAGAAGATTCAAATAATAAATGCTGCTTGCATTATAATGTTTATGCAAAAAAAAAAATACATATATATATATATATATATATATATATATATATATAAAAAAACCCCAATAGCCCACTGGTAAAAGCACTGCCCCAGAGTCAGGCTCGTTAGCTATGCTCCGTCACTGATTAAGCGACTTCCCCAAACTGTGCTTATCTCAGTTCCCCTCTCCAAAGGGCGGGTGTCTTCACCCGGCCTCCCACGGGCGAACGGAGGAACTTTCTGCTTGCAGGGAGCACTCTGCACTGAAGACAGCAGCTCTGGGAGCCAGCACTCGTTCTGGCTATACAAGAAGCGTGATGAGTTGTTTTGAAATCCGAGGCACAAAAATAGGAAGTGTTGGTGTCTCCAAGGAGCACGACAACGGGCCGCCACAATATCCCACTCCTCCCCTTCCCAACAGGCCATCCCGTCACGCTGACGAGCACCAGGCTGCAGATGCAACGACTCCAAAAAAGCCTCCGAGCGCAGCTGCAGATAACGCCGCCTTTCACGCAGACCAGCCAAAACCATTTGAAAGCTGCAGCAGGCTATTAAAAACCCAACTGGAAATATTGCTTCACCTCTTGTGGGCTGCAGCCAGCGGCGTGGCGGGTGGTGGTGGTGGTGGTGGTGCTGGTAGGACGACCGAACGTCCCCGAGCACAGCTCCCGCGGGCTTTGCCAAGTGCTCCCCTCCCGCCCCCGCAAGGATTGAGCAAGAGGCTCGCGCCGGGCAGCCGCCCCGCCGCTCCGCTCCGCTGCGGCTCACGCGCTCGGCTCCCCTCCCGCCGCCCGCCCGGAGCGCGGGAAGCGACCGGAGTCCTCTCTCCACGACGGGGGGAGATGGGATTTTCCGACACTGCTCYCCTTAGAAAAGAAATCCCACGTGTTTGTGCTCCATTTACAGAGATGTGAGAGGCACTTTGCCCAGGGAGAGGGACACTATGGGCAGAGTTTGGGATGGCGATGGAAGAAGACGTATTGCACGGCCTCAAACTGGCTGCAGAAGACCGCTCTGGCTCTTGCAAAGCTCACTGGCCACAGAAGCAAAGTTACCTCATCCTGGAGCGACATGTGACAGCCAGGTCTTTGGATTTACTTCCAAATCCCATCACAGGCTGGTGCAGAGCATGAAATAAATGCAAGAAACTCACAGTACCTGGGTTGCTGTAGGGACGGGATGCTGTGTCCCATAGCAGCTGACAGCAGCAGGCACCCAAGGCTTTGCATCTCTTCACGCATCCAGAGAAGCTCCTGCATTGATCCAAGAGCCCTTCCAGACCACCGATCAGGCAGCTTTTCCTTCAGCCACCGGCTACACACCAGCTCCTCGCCGTGCTTTGCTCTGCCCATCCGGGCCAGCTCCGTCCAGCTGGCATTCGGTTCGGCTAGCTTCTCTGTCCACTGAGCTCACCCAAACGGCAAGGCTCCCGCTGCAAACAGAGCGGGGCAGTGCACCACGTCTGCATCGCTGGCGCCCGGCTGCCTCTTTCCAGGCTGGTCCATTGCTTCTTCATTCAGAAAAATTTGGAAGGGGGGTTATCTTTGCAGCTTCTTCCAAGCACGAGATGCAAACAACCGTTGATTCCCGTTGAACTTGTAACTCCAGAAAAGATTCAACCCCTTCTGGCACATTCTTCTACTTGTACAACGTGCCACATCTGGCATGCAAGACATGAATCCTCCACGCCGCAGTAGCAAGCATGACTGGGACAGGACTGCAGAAAGACTCCCATGTGCGTAGCCAGASTAGTTGCATTTCCCAATGCACAACACCAACTTCTCTTCAAATATAGAAGCTTTACGGCAAGTTTTAGGGTCTGGCCATTTCTGAGCAAAGRTCTGAGCTTCAGGACCAGGCACACTCTTTTCAGAGAGGAAGAAACAGCTTCTGCACAGTGCTCAGCCCTGGTACAGTTTGCAAGTACTCCGATAATCTTCTTTTCTGGGTGGCCTGGAAGRGGGCAGATCTGGTGGCTTTCATGAAGGCCAGCAGGAAGGTTTCCTCAGCAGACATTCCTCAAGGAACAAGTAATGCTTTGTCCCACCTATAAACCTGCCTTTGCTTTTCCGTGGGTTGGAAGACCACATCTCTCTCTGTTTGCTGCTGTCTGTAAAGAGCCACGACAACCCAAAGGGGCAGAGAGAAGAGCTGCATAGGGGCCTGTTGCTGCAACCATTCACCCCTCCACCTTTCATTAGAGAGTTAGACTGTCTTGCTTGTTTTCAAAAACCGATGTAAAACATTTTACATTTATTTTAATCTACCAGCCTGGAATTAGAGAGGCATCCTCACAGACTGATACTAAAGCCCACAATATTCAGGTCGCTAAGGATGTCCCTGGTCCTTTCCTTTAACACCATGCTCTGAAATTCAAGTCTAGTCATTTTTATGCCTGGGCAAAGGAGATGAAAATGGGATACAAGGGGGGTTCGAAGAGGCCATTAAGACAAGGACTGTGAAATTTTCCTTGGCGCCTTCTTYGCTGGAATTGCAGAAACAAGAAATAAGCTTCCTCATCCGCATCCTCCAAGACTCCCCGACCCACGAGGCCACCAGGGTCCTGTGTTCGCTGCACATCCTTTGCCAGACCCTCCTCCACTTCCTTGCTGTCACAAAGACATCTGGACAAGGACATCTCCTTTTGGAGGCACATCCAGCCGCAGTTTCACAGCACTGCAGGAGAGCAAGAGCAAAGCACATGGGACAGAGCAGCATGAAGAAGTTAAGCCAGGTGACAGCTCACACTGGCAGGGCACTGGTGACACCCCGGCATCCCTGATGGTGACAAACACTGCTCAGGAACGGATGTTACCAGCTGCTGCGRGCTGTGTCCCACTTTCCGCGGGCTGCAGGCAGCTGGATGGAGGCATCCCACAGGCAGGAAGCAAGTTGTGTTTATTTGACCCTAATTGTATCAGCTCCAACATGGCCAAAATCCAGCAAGCAGCGCAGTCCTTCACATCTRCAGAGGGACCAGTGTCCTCCTGCAACTCCTAGCACACCTCACCGTCTTGCCAGCAGGTTCAGGGGGATACATGATTTAATCGAGGCCACGCGTCAAGCTCCAGGAACTGAGCATCAGGCTCCAAAATCCTAGGGCGCAGCTGCCACCTTTGCCACATCCCTCCATGATGTCAGCTAGAAGCACCCGCAGCCACAGCGTATACGTTGCTCTACACARTCCTGCATAATGTATAGAGACCGGAACATGCTGGATGCTTAAATAGATGTTTGGCTTCCCAACCTCCAGCAACCCTGCCTCAGACTTCCTGCTGAAAGGCAGAAATGCGGTTTACTTGGCTGGGAAAGGACCAACAAGTATTGGTGCTGGCAAAGCTTTAGAGCTAATGTCCAGCGTCTCACACACAGGCCAGCGCAAGTGGAAGTTTGTAACAGGAAGAGCAACTTCAGGATTATTTAGTGCACAAGAACTGGAACATGCAGTAAGAAGCTACTTTCTGTTTGCTTATTTGGAAACAAGATCCTGAAATGGAAGAGAAAGAGCCAGACGCATTTCAATCACATAAGATGGGCAAGTAGAGCTAGAGCCACCAACCAGCAGAGAAAATGCCATGGGCAAATAATCTCCAGGTATTTTTTGTTATACTTTGAGGCCCCCGTCCCCAGCCTGTTTCTTTCTTTGCTTTTTCTTCTTATGGTCAAGCTTTTTTTCAGTGCAGCCAGAAGCCCAAATGCTACAGGACATCATGAAGATCTGGCTGCAGGCATTCAAAGAGTGGGTAAGGATTTGTCTGCACAGGATGAGCTGAACAGGGACCATATGGAAAAGGTAGCATATTCCCCAATTGCTCCCCGTTTTGCCCTGAGAATGTATCCATGCAATCCATCACTGCCAGACGAGATGAAGAAGATAGTCTTCATCCCAGCCTTATCCCACCTGACATTAGGGATGTGCTGAATGAGCCAAATCAGGGAAGCAGTTGCCTTGGGTGATCTCTACAGCCACAAAGATGGAATAGCATCTTCAGGTACGACTGGGTCTCCAGTGGTCTCTGTCAGGTCCCATAGGTGGATCATTAAAGTCTCTCTGCTAGAAGGTGGCCTGAAGTTAAAAGCTGAGCAACTCCAGGCCTTCAGCCAGCACGGGATGCTGCTTCCTGGGAGAACACCCCAGGACAGTGCTCGCAGCGTACTTTGGGGCTCTGAAAATCCCAGCTCCTAGAAAACCCCGTCCTTTGGCTGCTGCAGTAAATCCAAGGGTTCTCCAAAGTGCAAATGGGCAACCAACACCTGGGAACACTTCAAACCAAAACAATAATAATAATTTAAATGAATAAAAAAGAACCAGAGCCAGAGTGCCTCGTCCCTCTTCAGCAAGCGCTTTCCGCCTCCCTCGCACGGCCGAGCAAACAGAGCGGATGCTTCGTCTCCCAGATGCCTTCACCTTGCTCCCGGCAGCGCCGCGGGCGGCTCGCCAAGCCCGCTGGCACCAGCTGCTGTTTGCAGTGCTCGGAGCGGGGGCYGGCCGGCAGACCGGCCAGGCGGGGGCAACGGGCAGCGTGGGCGACCGACGGGCCTGCGTTCGCCCAGAATTGCTCGCTACCCCGATGGAGACCTCTGAAAGCAAGTTTTTATTTTCTTTTTTCCTTTTTTTTTTCTCTTTTTTTGCAATGCTTGCTGCAGCTAGGACGGGGCTTGGTCTCCTCCTGGGCTGCTGCTGTTAAACAGAGCAACGACGACAAATGCCACGTCAGGGCATCACCTCAAAGGCCAGGATCGAACAGGCTTTAATATAAATATTTAAGGCCAAACGGTCACAGCATATTAACCCATCTGTTCCCCAGTAATGCAAYGATTAGAAAAGCTCACACCACTGTTAGCCTGGAGTCGGCTGYCCAATGCAAAACAGCAAAGCTCACCTCCTTTTAGCAGATGTTTTTTTTTTCCCTTGCCCTAAAACACTCCATGATTCCAATGAAAAAAATAATAATAATTTTGCTTTTCAGACATGCAAGAGGCTATCAGTAAAAGCCTGCAAGCAGGCACATCCAGCATGCACATCCAGGCTTCGGGTCCGTATCAAAACACACCCCGGGATTCAAGCCCTCCTGTTCTGAGGAGCAAGTTCAGAGCATCCTTCCCAGGTCCCATTCCTCCCTCTGAAAACCGCTTCCCGCTTTGAGCAACCCCGACGACTCCCCAAAGTCTCAGCCGGGTGGGATTTGTGCTGCTTTCGCCTCGTTCGCCAAACTCCACGTGACTGCGGCCAGGACCCCGGGGTTGCCGCCTTGCAGCCGTGCAACCACCGTGGCAACCCCGGTGCCCTGTTTGGGTTATAACCGCTTCAAAGGAAGGAAGCGGCTCCAGACTTCTCGCTGGGGAGGCTGGGGGAGGCCCTGCAGCCTGTTTAAGCTGGGAAAACATTTCCAGGGCTTGCAAAACAACTCGAAATAATTAAAAAGATAAGCGCGCTTTGGAAGATTTTTCTTGCAAAGCGGTTTTCTTCGCCGCCAGCCGGAGCGTTTACCGAAAGAAAAGCTTGTTGATCCGCGGCGTGGATTGACACAAGCCCTATGTGCAAACTGGAGACCAAACTTTGGACCAGAGCCTGCGAAGGTAAACAGCAGGCTTTAACAAAAACCCTCTGCAAAGGAGCTGCAGCACCTCGACTCGCACAAACACACACATCTCTCAGCACGGTATGATCGTCGTCACTGCACACGCACCACTCCTTATTCCCTTTTCAAAAGGAGACTTAAATTCTGCTTTTTTAAAAAAAAAAAAATCTCCCTCTTCCCAAAACTGTTCACCCTTTAAATCCCCTGCATGCTTCGGTTCCTCAGCCGGCAAGGAGGAGGCGAGCAGAGACGTGCTTTATTATTGCTCATTAGCACCGGCAAGGGCTTAATTCTTAATTTTGGCAAAAGCTCTCCGAGCTGCGCATTAGAGGGGATCTGGGAGGGGAAAGTATATTTAGCAGGAAGCCTGGAAATAGCAGCTCACTCGGCAGCGGTGTCACAACCCGGCGTTTGGGAGAGCGTGAGTCACCGCCGGGGCAGCGACGGACCCACGACCGCTGGAAACGGCGGGGGTGAGGGGAAAAGCACGGCAAACACGTTGCCCGTCCGGGCGGAAAAGTCATTCCTATGCTCCCCGCTGTCCGGTGCGATGCCGTCCCATCCACGCGGCCGGGTTTTAGCTACAGACTTGCCCCAACTTGCAACACGGGCAGCGGCAGAAAGACCGGCATCTAAATCCTGCAAACGGGGCGGGTTTACGGTCAGTCTTGAGCCTTTTTGCAGCAGAACGGGTTAAAATCAAATATATACCATATATAATAATATATATGTGGTGTATATATATATATGTAGAATTGGGCCCATCGAATATAGAAATTGCAGGGAAAAAAAAAGCAAGGCCAAAAGGCAATCCGTGCAGAGGGCAGCCAATCTGATAACGTGCACAGGATTCATTGGTGCTGCAGCACAGGTATTAGRGAGCCGGCCAGCTGCAGGGTCAGCCAAGCCTATCTAGTCTTGGTTTCATTTTTCAGAAAAACAGAATGGGGGGGGGGGAGAGAGAGATGCAAAGCGACCGCAGTGCTGTCTGGAGAGCGAGGATGGAGAGGACCTGTTTTGCGTTTCTATACGTGGTCGTTCGAACTGGTTTGCAGGTAAAAGAGGAAAAAATAGGTGTTTTTCTTGCTGGTTTTGGACTGCTGGTGGAACAAGCAAGCGCTGGCTTTCCACGCACATGCTGYGCGGCAGCTCGCTGCAAGCTCGGGAAGTGCAAAATCCCACCCGAAAGCGGCCAACAGCCACTGAAAAGGTTAAATCCCATCCACCCGTCGCACGGAAAGCGTCCCCAAGAAATCCTCCGCCGCAGGAAATGGCCTATTGTGAAGCCGGCTGCGCCGTTTCCACCGATGCCCCGGCGGCAGCGAGCCGAAGGGGGAAACGCGGCCGGGGAGGCGGCATCCGAGCGGCGGGTCGGAGCGAGAGCTGCTGGGAGGACGCGGGCAAGCGAGGACGCTCCGGCAAGGCGTCAACRGCAGCGACGTCGGAGCTGCCGCCAAAACTCACCGCAGAGGCTTTGCAAACACGCGGAGGGCTGAGGAAGAGCGGAGCACRCCTTCCTCTCCAGGGGAAGCGGCAGAAGGAGAAAGGGCAACACAGAAAGGGCCGCGAGGGTGGTCCAAAGGCACGTGCAAACCCTGCGCCACGGGCGGGAACGGGGCTAGATGCTGACGGAGGGCGGCAGGGGGCCCTGAATCCCAGCAGCTTCCAAAGCTTTGACTCAGCTCCTGCGGGAGTTTCRCCACTTCCAGCCACAGTAAAGAGGAAAAAGCATTTCCACGCTGGCCTCTGAACGTCACATCCACCAAAACCCTGGATCCCTCCCGGCAAAGAGCCCGGTGCTACCACGGGGAGGGGATTCACAGCCACGCAGCGGCCGTACCTGGACCAGCACTCCCCTTCTCCAGCAATAACAGCTGCTGGAGCGATGCAGAGAAAATCCCTAATACAGATGCAACCTACCTGATTTATTTTATTCCCCCCCACACACACACCAAATACGACTACGAAACTTGCAGCCTGACTTTGCAGCATTTGCATGCTGTTTTGGAATACGCAGCTCCAGCCAGCTGGCCCTTCGGGCTTTCATTTAGAAACCCCCTCCCRGTCCCTTAAATAAACGCACGCGCTCGCACACAAAGGGTTTCGGCGCGCTGCAAGCGCCTTGCTCATGCAATGCATTTGCAACCAAAAAAAAAGAAAAAGAAAGGAAAGGAAAGAAGGGAAAAAAAAAAAGAGACAAGGGGGAGAGGTTGCGATTGTGAGGGTATTAAGGAAGTGGATTTCCTCCTGCTACGATTTGCTGGAGAAAAAAAAAAAAGGAAAAAAAAAAAAAGAGCTTTTCCTGCTCACAGCCAGGCCCCCCGGCCACCCCTTTCCAGTCTCGATTTGCTTGGAGACGTGGCACGGAGCTCCAAGGGGAGGGAGGGCAGGCAGGCGGGGGGAGCACAACGGGGTGTGTGTGGGGGGAGGGTGGGGGGAGACCTCACGCGCCGGGACCGTGGGGGACCCCACGCGCCGCCCGCCGCGCACCCCCTGCCACCAGCCCCGACGGACGCACCGGGCCGGGCCGGGCCGGGCCGGGCCGAGCCGGGCCGGGCCCCACGTAAGGAGGGAGCAGCAGAGAGGGAAGCTGCAGGCATCCCGCCTTCCCCTTCTGCCCTGCCTCCTCCTGCAAGCCGAGAGGAAAAGAAAGGCGGAAAAAAA
>NW_028186259.1:1551530-1588854 GCF_003343005.1 Rhea americana
GCACCGCGCATCGCGCACCGCGCACCGCGCACCGCGCACCGCCCCGACGCCCACCCCCGGCTGCAGCCCCCCGCGGTCTGACGCCGGCGTGGGTCTGCACACGCCGTGCCTGAGCAGCCCGACGCCTGCCCACACCTAACGCCCCACCCTCAGGTACACCCCAACTCTGACCTGTTTCTGCCCCCACCGTGCACCCACAGCCCGACGCCCGCCGGATCTGCACCCACCCCCGCACGCCCCGCGCACCCGCAGCCCCCCGCGCGCTCATCTCCGCCTCCCCACCCTTCACACCTCCATCTCCCTCCCACTTCCCGCGTGCTCCCGCATCCCGGTCTCCCCCCTCCCCGTGCCAGGAGCTGGGCAGCGTTCAGAGCCGACCACACTTTMTCCATCTCGCTCCCTTTTCCAGTCCCACATCCGCGGGATTTACGGGTCAATAGGATGTGGCCTGGAAAGGGCAGGGTCCTCCTGCGGCCCAGGGAGGACTTTGCTAGCGGCTTGGGAAAAGACCTGCGGGAGCTGGCACGGCCCCTCCGGCAGGCCGGCATCCGCGTGGATCTCTCCCGGCCGAAGATCCCATCCAGTCTGCCGAGCCRGAGGACTTAGAGCGAGGAGGAACCGCTGCTCCGGCGAGTTCGAAGGAACTGAGCCGTCGCAGCCCTGATGTTCAGAGCACGAAGCCTTTTCCTCCAGCCAAGTGCAGCGCAGCAAACAGAGTCCCTGGGTCCTAATTAAGCGGTCCSTCAAATTAAGTAACTCCTGATTAACTTGTGCTTTTTCCCTCCTTAAATGTCCCCCCCCTTGTGTCGTTGCTTAGCCTCAGTGCAATAGGCACCGTGGTGATGCCTGGGCGATGCGTTTCATGGGAACAGTAAATACCCTGAAAAGGGATATTGTTGCAAACCAAAACTGTTTAATTGGGGAAAATTAGTTCCAAGTTTCATCTTGGAAAAAAAACAACCAAACAACCAGCAACAACCTGGGCAAATATATATTTTTTTTTCTGTAATGTCAAAATGTTTTGTTTTAGCATTTTTTGAAATGAATTTTTTGATGTGCCACAAGAAGACATTTTTCCGGGTAAATTTTCTGAGTTAGTTAAGAGGTTGCATCATGTTTGAACCAGAGAAAATATTTTGCCATGAGCTGCACAAAAACAGCAGCCGAGCTCGTGCCTATTTTTCCCTCATCTGCGAGACTTGCCTGCTTCTTGTCCACAAAAAAACCATCATTGCTCAAATACTCAGCTCCTTTCTGTGAGGCTGAGACTTCGCTCTCCTGTCTCGAGGAGGGCCTTACGTTGACTGTTGTCTTGGTTTGAGCCCCCTAGGCCAGCTGAAATCAGATCCAAAAGCCTGGCGTGAAGCTCCCTGGAGTCAGTGCGCAGAAACCTGGCTGCAGAGGAAGGAAGACAAATTCACAGCAGCCCTGGAGCAGAGCTGTTTCAAATCCTTCCTTCCAGCACATTTCCAACCTGACTTATTTTACTCCACCTTCAAAGGATGAGAGCATCCTGTAATTGCATTAAAAATTATGAGCAGAGGGGAAGGGAAGGGCAGCAAAGAAATAATTTTGGGAGGTTACAGCACACAAAAAAACTCAGCAAAATGGCAAAATGCTTTTGAGATCTGACTCTGGTGAGTCCCAGCTTTCCTATCTGTGTCTTGGGGTCCAAAAGGCTCAGTCACAACCAGGACTCACGGAGAGCCTGGACTGGACTGGGGGCAGGAATATGCTGCAGGAAGATTGCTATACTATTTTGGAGATGAAACAACCAGGGCTCTGCATGGATTTACACAGAGGCAAGGCATTTTCTATTTTATTTTTAGTCATTTCCTAATACTTCCCACTGTTTTATTGCCTTCTGAACAGTGCTGAGCACTGAGTAATCTTCTCATCTTTCCTGTCTCTTCTCTGGGTACTAAGAGCTGGTTCAGAGACCAGCTCTCTGGGTGCAAAGTTAGGCTTATTGCCCTCTCCCATGCACACCTTGCAAATGCAATTTCACATTTCAGTAAAAAAAAAAAAAAAAAGCATTTCATCCACCCACTTGCTGCCTGGCCAGAGAGTCCTGGGCAGCATGATGGGACAACCCCGTTGCAGTGCCCGGGTCTTGGCTCCGGCACTGTTTAATTTATGAGCGCAGCCGTAGCCTCTGTTCCTGCCCGCTCGCTCCTTTTTTCCAGATCACCGACGAACAGTACAGCCAGTTCTCCTTGGGAGCCCGCAGGTAACTCCCTGCATTGTCAAAAATCACCGTTCGCCCCGGCTTTGTTCCCTGCCTCGCCACCCTTTTGCAGCCCGTGAGAGCACCTTTCCAGGTGCCCCAGGGACCTCTGCTGAGGGGCTGCACCAGAAATTTTGTTCTGACAGTCCCTTGATATGGGAGACAACCACATGAAAGCCTGAGGAGTAGCTTGGAGTCGTCAGAAGGGGAAGAACCTCTCGGCAGTAGGGAAAGGCCAAATCGCTACTCGCATCACAGGACTGGCCTGGCCAAGCAGCTGCTGGTGGCCTCAGGCCACCTCTGGTCACCCGGCTGTGAATGTGAGTTAGGGGAAGAAGTTGAGAGGGGGGCAGCAGGCACATCAGTGGTGCGGATCTGTATTCCAGGGCAGGTAAGAACGTGGAAGGCCCTCCAAAGACAACCTGAGAGCAGTGGCATGGATATATCCCCCAGCAGGCAGTCTGCAGGTGGCCCTGACCTCAGAGATGAGCATCTCTGAGATGCTGGGCAGAGCCACAAGGCCTAGCTCAGGATAATGCAGCATGTCCAAAAAAAAAGAGCTTCAGGGGAAATGCTGAAAAAGGAGCAGAAGGTTTGGTGGGTTCTGCTCAAGCATTTGGGCTTGTGAGTGACAAAGTGCTGCAGCCCTCTGAGCAGCTAGTTCATTGCCCCCCACCAAGCTGTTTTGCAGCTGCAGTTTTTCTTACAACTTCATGCTCTAGGCTTGGAYTGTCCCAGAACCACATTGCTCCATGGTGACCAGAGCCCTGCAATTTGGGGAACCACAGGGGAGCGACCATTCAACGAGCCTGCAAGTACACAAGCCTGCACAGACCCATTCATGCACCAGCAAATACCAGTTTTCAGCACTGAGGTGGAGACACTTTGAGCAGGTTCTCCCAAACTAGCAGGTTCCTCCACCATACCAAGCATGCTCATTCGGTACTTTTATCACACATGTACCTTTGGATTTGAAGTTGTCAGTCTCTGCACAAGGGGATATTTGTAGACAGCCATATCATCCCTGGCCTCAGCCTGCTGGGCTATTCCTTCGGACCACATCTCCTGTGGTTTGCATTCCTTAGGGCGCGCGCCATTCACAGGTATCAGCCTACTCCAGTATCCTAGAAACCCACATTTTGCCTTGGCACCCATCCATCCCCGCCGGCTCCCATCTGTTCCTGGAGTATCACATAGCAGCGGCAGCACTTCTGCGTGCTCTTGTCCTCCGGTAACCTGGACTTTAGGTGAGCTCAAGCACCCGATGCCTGCAACGACATGTCCGCTTGGTGGCTGAGTGACATCTCCCTCTGGTGGCTAAAGAACGGGGAGCTCTGCAGGGAGGAACATCTCCCCAAAGTGACTTCTGCAACCTGGCATCATGTTCTGGGAGAAAAATGTGTCAGAAACAAGGAGTATCTCCTACTCCCCTYCCCAACTAGATGTGAGAAAGATTTGAGGGATATTTGGAGCACTGATTTGCAGCATGACACTTGCTTTCAAAGCCCCAYGACCACTGTGCATGCTTGTTTCCACAGGTCGGGGTGGTGAGCACGAAGGCAGGCTGCAAAGCAGCACCAAGCAGGAGGAAAGCTCAAATCAACACTAAGCAAGCTGCAAAAATAATCAGCGGGAAAACTTTTGGGGTTAGAAAATGTGCCAATCATGTGGCAGTCTGGTGTGATGAGGCTATCCAAGCACTTACATTAACAGCTCTGTTAAACTGACACAACTTATGCACATGAAAAGCAAGTACAACACTTTGAGCATTGCAAATTTATTTCATTCTCCACCCCACGAAGTTCTCAGCAGCTGCAGTCATCCTACTCCAAACAGGGCTTTAGACTTAACTAGATATAGGCCATTTCTATATGTGGGGACATGGGGGTCAGAGTTGGGATTGTACCTAGCATGCAGTACTTGAACTCCAGTGTGCTCCTCTAGGCTGGAAGTCCTTAAAAACAGATAATTAGGTCTTGATTTCACATTGTCCCAAGGAGAAGTGAATCTCTGAGCCGAAAGGCAGTGAGTATCTCCCTAGCCAGGCGATAGAATCATGACAGTATAATCCAGCACACTGTGTCGGTCTGGGCTGGAAATGTTGGTAGCATCCTTGGAAAAAAAAAAGTGTTATGAGAAGGAAGACCCTCACACCTACATCCCCTAGCAGGACCCTAACCACCAGGCTGCACCAATCATCCTCTCACACTGTCCCTTATGGGGGAAGGCAACAGGCACAAACGGAAACACAGGAAGTTCTGCCTGAATATGAGGAAAATTTTTTTCCTGTGAGTGTGACAGAGCACTGGAACAGGTTGCCTAGGGAGGCTGTGAAGTCTCCTTCTCTGGAGATATTCAAAACCTGCCTGGATGTGGTCCTGTGCAACATGGTGACCCTGCTTGAGCAGGGGGTTGGACTAGATGGTCTCAGGAGGTCCCTTCCAAACTCAACCATTCTGTGATTCTGTGACTTGGTTCCCCCAGGCAGAGGAGCTGAGTCCTCATTTGGACTCAACCCATTGGCGGTATCCAGTCACTGCCTCAGGGGTCAGAAGTGTCAGGCTCTGCAGCACTTGGGTGCACACTCAGGCTCTTTGTGCATTTGGACATGCTCCAAGAAATCTTTAGGAATCAGGTTCCTCAGGAAGGGGTGCAGAGAAGTATACATTTTTATACTTTCTTAAATAGTCTCTCTCACTCTCTCTCTTTTTTTTTTTTTTTTTTTTTTTTTTTTTGTCCATGGGCTAGTTGCATAATGACTATTTCTGTTAGACCTTTCCCTTGTATGGTTAAAACAGACCACTGCAGCGTTAGCGTGAAGCTGTAGGCTATAGCCCTTCCAACCGTTTCCGGATCCTTATCAATTTTTGCAGTTACAGCAAAAACAGACCCATGACTGCTCAAGATAACTCCTGTGAAGTCCTGAAGATTGAGTTGTTGAGTTAGTGCAAAGCCTGTGGTTAGCACAACCCTATATTCACCGGGGTAAATATAGTCTCACTCACAAGTGCAGCAAGGATGACTCTGCAGATCCTCTTGGGGGCATTTGCTTTTCCTACCTCATCTTCCCTTATGATAACCTGCATAGGTCTGAGGGCAGCCCATAATTTGGCTAGCCACCGCTTGACTTACTAAGCATTTGATCTATGTAAGTCAATGCAATGGCACAACCACCAGAACAATCATGATACCTGGGATTACAATGTCCCTATTACTGCCATGCACTATAACCCTTGGGTTGGCAGGTTGTTTTCCTACCTGTTAGATTTCAGATGTTATGGGCTCTACTATCYGCAGCGCATGCTCAAAATTACTGGTCTTAATTCAGTACACATTTTCAATGATTTTTGCAATATTGCCCAATGCTCAATTCCCAGCCATTGCAAGCATCTCACATCAGCTTTGCCCAGCACTGGAGCAACAGAACCGCTGCACGAARGGGCTCATTTGCCCTCACAGCCCCATTCCTGTGGGATCCTGAGATCTCGGGATGTGGAGAAAAGGGTATCAAACTCGCCTGCCTACTGTGTTGAGGTCCCTCAATGCTGAGGTGACCCTAGCTAGAACGATGCTGCCTGCGGCCCCTTCTTCATCATCCCACTGGAGATCTCCACAGGTAGACTGTGTTGGGGCTGGACATGGCTGCAAGAGGAGCGAAGCGTGGAGAAGAGAAAAAGGGAGTGATGAGAAGTCCCGCGTTCATTCATATTTGTGTCCTTTCTTTGCACAGCCTCATCTGGAGGAAGAAAAACATGCCTACCTGATTAAACAAAAAGGTTGATTGAGAGCGGATATAATGATACAATCTAAGAAAACAGAAAAATAGAGTTGCAAAAGTGCAGGTCAGGAAGCTGCGYAGTGCTTACTTGCAAAACAGTGGGAGAGTGAGGTTCAACACCCCCTGTAGCAATGACCAGAGAAGACTTCTGTACGCTTAACATTTCAACCCGAGCACCCCCACACGAGAAGACACAGACAGAGCAAATGTCATTTTGCTTTTTCAAGCAGTACTTATGTATTAACAAGGATAAAAAAAAAAACAAAAAAAAACAAAAAAAACAAGCTAAATTAAAACCTCAGCTTCGTTGTCTTCTGTGCAATGCAGCAAGTGTGCACATAGCGGGGAGCCTAAAACAAGTCAGTGCAATTTTTTCCTCCCTGCAAAGCACAGCCAAAATGCAGCTGTGCTGGAGCTGTAAGGGAGATACTGTACAAAGCTTGAGTCACGCTGGAAAGCAGCTTCACTGCTAAAGTAGAGCCAGTGAATATGGTTTGCAGTGCACAAATCAGCTTGAAGAAATGTGTCTGGTTGGGTCACTTCTGAGAAGCAAATGTTAAATAGTGTTTTTTTTTTTTTTTTAATAATTCATCACATTCCTGTCCTTCCTCCCAGTTTTCCCTGTTCCTTGGCATCAGTAGAGTGTAGACCTCAGTGGGACAGCAGTGCTGCCAGCAGAACAGCTGGAGGATTCTGCCAGATGTGCATCAGCTGGGACCCAAGAGCTTACTCGATGCCAGCCTTGCTAAAAAAATTTCTAATGAGAAAATTTTCCAAAATTTGGGTCAGAATAAATARGATGAATATTTCTTTCCTCTGATCAAGTTTAAAACAATTATCATAAAATCTCAGCCCAGTTATCTCAGAACTTACCTGATGTTCCTATTCCAACCTAGCTACTACTGATGGAGCATCCTTCTTCACCAAATGCTTGAGCCCAGGAGGGGCCAGGTGTCAGGGGACATTTATTTTACCTGTGATTAATTTTGGAAAGTGGGACTGTGAACAAGTAAGCATGACATAGCCTTTTTAAATAATTTGGCATCCTCAGGCTGTAGTTTGCAGTGTAAAGAGGGTCTGAACTCCTGTTTGGCCCCAGTGAATGCTGTAGTCAAATTCTCGAGATGAACTCGATGGGGTTTCATAAATCAAAAGCTTCCAAGCTTTACCTTAGGACTTGTTCTGCCCACAAAGAAGATAGCCCTCCCTCTGAGAGGAAACTCATGATCTTTTTWGTCTTAGGCACTTGTTTGATCTAGAAAGTCTCTTGCTTTGGCCACTCTCCCTGCCACCAAGAGGAAGTGGAGACAGCAGCCAGATCTCTAAGCTGGAGGCAGACTGGTAGCTCATATAAGGCACTTGTTAAAGAATGTGTTTCAGGACATTGTCACAAATATATAAAAGGACAGTTACCTAGAAGGATTGTTATATAAATAAGTTCTATAAATATCCAAAAATAGACTTTAAGATACTTATTCTAACCTTCTGAGTCTCTCTAAAACTGCAAGGTGAAGGTGCAGCAGGACAAAAGGAAATTTCCTAGCGATGAAGGACTGCATCTGCCTGGTGAGATAGGATAGTCTCTATGGGCAGTGGTAGTGTCCTGCTCCCTCTTGCTACACCTTAGTGAGAGAGGTAGTTGCTCCAGTTCTGATCCTGGCAGCTGGTGCAGTAATTTACCCAGTTACTCCAGCAACCCAGATGGACCCRTCCTCTCGGCCAACCCCTGTGGTCCTTGCTGGGGGCCCTTGGGGTCAACCTTGGGGGTAGACGTGAAGCGCGGCTCCTCAGGTGGCTTCACCTTGCTCCTCCCAGCAGGAATCTGCATCCCAGAAGATGGGACACCTCGACGGCTATGCCACCCCTCAAGGGCACCCACCAGCTCCGAGCCCTCCTCAGAAGCACCCACTGTCCCGTGCTCGCTACCATTGCAGAGAGATAAGCTGCTCTGCAGATGGTTGTGGGCATTGGGACCCAAGATTGGGCTGATGTTTGCCATCCCAAAGGGGAAGTCTTCTCCTCTACCACGCAGGTGGGATGGTGAAGGCTGGGGTTCACTGTCTCTTTCCAGTGAGGCCCTTGGTACAGCCATTTCTGACTCCGTGCCAGGGGAGGCAATGCCTCCAGTGTTCACACTGAAGTAGAGAGATGAGCTCTCACAAGCCTCAGCTGGGTCCGAGCTGTTGGGAAAGGATACGGCAGGGTGAAAACCAGGCTCTTGCCATGCTCCAAGCCTTGCAGCATTGCTGACACTCAGGGCATATTGCGTTATGGGCTCATGGTCCTCTTGTGACATTCCTGCAGCACCGGGGTTTTGTTTGCTGCTTCTCCTATTCCCTGCTGCCAGCMATTTCTCATCAGTGAGATCAGGTTCAAAACCCAAAGGACCCACTTCCCTTGGTAGGAGGGTAAGGTTTGCCCCGGGCTCAATCCTGGAGRGTTTGCCCAGCACCAATCCTTCAGGGTAAATCTCTCCCACGCCACCATCTCCAAAAGTTGCRTTGATCTTGGACATATCTCCTGTCTTCAAGGCCAGCTTTACCAGCAACCAGTGGTGATGGCTTGTCCAGTCGTCCTCTGCGATGTGCCCTCTGGATTGCAGGAGTGACAACCCGTTCTGGTTCCTGGAAGCCATCTCTGTCCTTTCCATCACCAAGGACTCCCCAGCTCCCCAACTCGAAATTCCCAAGCTCTGTCCTGCTTGGGAACCAGCTCCATCATCACTGGTGGCTGCAACACTACAAGATTTATCCAGRAAACCTTGCCAGATCTCTGTGGACTTGGGGTGGAGCAAGCTGTAATAAACCGCTAGAGCTGCAGTGCCTGGAAAAGAGCAGAAACGTATCAAGGGACCCTTCTTCCAGCATTTCAGTGAGGTGTGTAAGAGAAGCAAGGCTGGATCTTACTCAGAGGGAGAGCATGGAGGTGGAATTAGCTTCTATCTTGGACCCCATCAGAGTAGGGCAATGCACTCACCAAACATTGGAGCAGTAAGATCCAGGTCAGCATTTTCCATGAATACCACCAAACTCTCACAAAAGATAGCCAGCCTAGCGTCCTCCACAACGCAATGCACATCTAGACCTTGATGTGAAACCACCCCAGTCCCAAAGCCACTTCTGACAAAACTGTCTCCATCCCTTCTCCAWCACAGACCAAAAAGTCCTCTTTATGGACACAAAAAAGCTTCTTTCTTTACATAAATACTCCCAGTCTTTGGAAGAGAAGAGGGGTGGGAGAAAGCCGCTGCAGCTCTGCACAGTCCCCACACCAGCACATTTCCAAAACATACATATCCATACAAACATTACCACTAATCAGTCACAAGCCACTTTCATATTTCATCAGTGCATGCTAAAATGAAAACACTTCCACGCAACATTCCCTGTATTATACCACTGCTGGCACTGTTTGCCGATCACTAGAGATGGAGCATCAAAGGCATATGCTTAGAAAGCATGCAGATAGAACAGAACTGCCTAAATTATGTTTGTTGGCAGTATCGGAGACATTTGGCTACATCTCAATCGTTTTTACAAACCTCCCTTTCCAGTGGTGGAATTTTAAGACACGGTTTTAGAAACAAGAAACCTAAGGTGGATTTATGCCTTATAAAATAAAAATAGCAACTTCAGCTGCAGGAAAAAAAAAAAACGAATACTATGATGCAACTAAAATCACCAATGATGATGATTTGCTTAACTTGAAACATGCCATTCGAGGCTATCTGCATCCCTTGGTCAGGCTCTAAAAATCAGTTGATCTCACCTATTAAAAACCCGGACGAGACGGCCCCGGTCAGACGCAGGCTATTCCACAGCTCCACCTGCAGGAACTCGGTGGCCAGCAGCAGCAGGAGGGTGTTTTCCACCAGCATTATCTGCAGAGCCGAGGAAGGAGAGATGTCAGTTGTGTCCTAGTGGGCTTCTGAAGACATAAAACATCCAGTTTCCAGCCTCTGCCTATTTAATTTGCACYTGTACTTCAAGCTCCCTTTTGTTTCAGCCTTCTCTACATTCAGGTGAAGTTTCTCTGGTTAWTAAAAAAGGGAGAAAGTTTCCACAGTCTTTTTCTTTTACTTCAAAGACTCTGCTGATACCCTGTCAAAAGCACTGGGAGCAACTGCAGGTGCTACAGTACAAAGCCAAACTCTGTAATTCTCAGTAAAATAGCAGCAGTCAGTATTTAAAACTGGTTGCTGAACCACACTTTCTGCAAGGTGGCTTGACCTTTTTTCTTTTCTAAATCTCAAAAAATAACTCCAGCAAAGCAGGATGACTGCTCYGATGAAGTCCCATCATTATTAAGACACTATATGGTTGCTGCTATGAAATAAAGCCAGAGCAGAAAGTGTATCTCCTTTGCTGACGGTACGGTTTGGGGAGAAGTGCTGGGTCCTTAGCAGGTGGCAATGCAAATGACAAGAAATCAGAGTCTGAAAATATCTCAAAGGGGAAACCGCTAGAAAAGGCCCCCAGATACTTGGTGTCAGGAGAGGTGCTTGTTAGTTAACCTCCAGGTGAGAATTTTTGGATACCCTCCTGTTTGGGCTGTGAATTCCTGCTCTTGGAAACTGTTATTAGCCAGTCTGAAGCCTTGGCATGTGCTGAACGGGGTCAAAAAAGCAAAGCCAGGATTTTAACCAGGCTCACAAGGTTTGGAGCAACTCAAGGATAAGTTGGACTTCCTGCACCAGCTGGCTGGGGCACCTAACCGGACACTCTCCCAAGTGCATCTGCCCATTTTCGGCAGCAGGTATTTTCAGAGAGGTTAGAAGCTGCTGTCCAGAAAACTAGCCACGTACATGAAAATATGTGCAAGTTAACGTCAGCATCTGGGAGTGGAAGCTCTCAGGAAGGATCTGCTGACACATTGCTAGTCTAAGCAGGAGATGATGAGCTGGTTTCCCTGAATATAAGGCGTGACTGCCTCTACTAATACCTTTCCATCTGTGCCTGACAGTGTGGGCCACATTGTAGGACGCTCAGGAGAAAAAAAACATCATCAACAACAACAACAACAACAACAAAACCCAAAGCTCACTACACACTCTGCTAAAAGTCTTCAAGTTTCACTTACCTTCCTGTCCGCATGCAAAATGCTGAATAGATTGGGCACTTACCACATAAAACACAGCCACTCTGAGCTTGGAGGGACCGGGACAGACATTAATGTAGCAGAAGACATACACAGCTCCCAGCAGGCAGTTGAACAGCCTCCAGCGGCAGGACGGTGTCACGATGTCTGTCTGCTGAGACACCAGCCAGAATGACATGACCAGCCAGTGGACGCCTGTGAGGGGAAGACACAAGAGAAAGAAAATCTGGTGAGCTGCAGGTGTTGCTAGCGTGTTGTCATGCTACAGAGCACTCTGAACYATCACGCATCTCCTTCATCAAAGCAGGAGGGTCAGGTGTACATGACAAAGTGGTGGCAGCATCTCTGCTTRATAACACTCCAGGTGTCAGGCAGCAACACTGGCCCAGGAGAGCTTTTGCTGGCTTTCAAGGAGAGGTGGAGGTACAGAGAGAGCAAAAGAGCTGCCAGACATTGCGTCTGCACCAAAGGGCTGTGTTATTGTAAACACAGCAGGTGGGATGAGGCTGTGCCAGGTACCCAAGTACCAGGAGCATCTCTCTGGCCGAAAGCAGGACACGACGTATGAARGATGAAAGCTGATCTTACCAGCCACGGCAAAAACCCAGAAGGAATATAGCCTGGCAAAGAGCACCARAGCCAGGACCCTGGTCCCCAGCATCCCTGTCCTCCACAGGAGCAGGCAGAGGAGGGCCGCGGCTGGCAGGTAGAGGTGGCCCGGCTTGAGCAGGCAGGCGAAGCGGCTATAGGAGACCAAAGCCCAGGCGAGGGAGAGGAGGGACAGCCCAGCACTGACACCTGCAAAAAATATTTTGACGTCCTGCTGAATGCTTTCTGGTCTCCACCACGTTCTCACCCTAGCATCTCCCTGCCTAAATATCATTAGACATGCAATGCACTGAGATTCAAAATACGATTACTTTTGGCAGTTTCTTAAGAGACTAAATATCTGCTGGGAGGTTCCTGAGAGCCAGCATCCACCACATCCTTGAGGAGTACCAGCTGTACAGTGGCCCATGTGCCATGGGCTGGAGAAGTGTATAGATAAATGTGGTGTGGCAGAGGGACTCAATATGCTGAAGTTGCAGCTGCATGGTAAATTATAAAAGACAAATCCTCAGATGTGCAACAGGCTGGGCTCCAGCAGTTACTCTGCAGCTCAGTTACTCTGCAACACTCTCCTCCATCCAGAGCCTACCCTGCTTTGCATCCTGCCACGTGGGAACAAACAGCATCCACTCAAATGTGGCATCATCTACAATTGAGAAATATTCTTTTTTTTATCTCTGCTTGGAAATTCCCAGCTTACCAGGGAAAAGGCCTGTCCAGTCCACGGCCACGAAGACATATGCCTGCAGCAATAGGTGAGGCAGGCTCTGCAGGAGGGCTTCCAGGAGCCGCAGGACAGATGCATCCCCTTGCTGCATGAGGAGCTCCCCGGTAATGCCATTGCCCCCCGCTTTTGTTGCCAGCTGCAGAACATCCCAGTACCTGAAAGAGTTACAAATGCCATTAGTGCGCTGTGCAGCAAACAAGTCAAATAGGCTCCTTGCATGCCCACAGAAATGGAATTTACTTTGTGGGTCAGCCTTTCGGCAGTGCTTACTCGAAAGCAGCTATTGCAGTGAGCTCCATGCATGTCAGTAGAGCCAATATTGTCCCCAGGAGCCAACTGCTCTAGCAATGCACATGTCTACAAACATGTCCTCACTCCTGCCCTCCCTCTCCACTGAGCGAGGTTCCCCCTGCAGCCACCTTTTCCCATACAATCATAAACCCTCCCCATCAGGACATGTTTGTATTGCAGCTTCGCTGAGAAATGACAACCTGCCTGCACATCTTGCATTCAAGTAAATGCTAATGCTCAGTGACTCCAAGTTAAACGGTGAAACCTGGTGCATGCTCTCAATATGAGTTACCACCTTCAGAGGTGGGGAATCCTCACCTAAAATGAGTGCAGACACCTCCTCCCCCACGAAGGACTGCAGTGATMGCCCAGCCTTCATGCCGAGCATCTGCTCCTATCTCTGCCTCCCAGCTGGGCTACACCTTCCCCAGCCTGACGCTCTGACATTCCTCCATCCTGCCACCAGCTCTCGTTCACCTTTCTCCATTTACAGAAAGGCTGTAGAGCATTTAGGCTTTACTGGAGATTCAAAGTATTGAATGAAGTGCAAACTATAGCTCCTAGTTATTAGCTAAACATCACAGCTCAAGCAACAGGTTAAATAGGGATAAAAGCAAGATTTAGGGTCTTCTACTACAAATGCATGTGTACACATCCACTGTTTTTTTCTAGTAAGAGATGTAGGAGGTCAGAGAGGATAAAACTATTCCCAGAATTAGTACCAGGACATGGAAAGGATCATGCAAAGACATTTAAGATAGGGAGGAGGCACTAACTGCCAGCCAGACGCCCAAACTCACCAACTAAAATCTCACACTATCCTTAATTCCTCACCTACAACATCATTCTGCAGAGAGGAGACTCAGGAAGTCCTAGGAAAGCCTAGTGGCTGCAGTGCAAAGCATCTCCTGCGTAACCTGAGGGCCAGAGYCGCTGCTGGTCCCTCCAGCCCCACATTGCACAGAGTAACTAAATAGCAGTTTATCCTTGAAACACGGGACCAACAACGCAGCGCTTGGGTGCCTATGGCACGTTTCTCACCGCTTCCAAATCCCCAGCTGCAGTACGTGGAGCACGATGAGCGAGGGGCAAGGCTGGTGCCCATCAGCCTTGAACCAAAGGGTGCTGAGGAGCTGGGCTGCGTAGCCAGGCACCAGGCAGGTCACAGTCAGCCAGAACCAGACGTACTGCTCAGAGAGGAGATAGTGGACGATGGTGCAGAGCCCTGGAGAAACGGAGAGATGCAGCTCGAGGATGCCGTGGCCAGCGACCCTTCTCCAAAAACTGCCCCAGTAACAGCACTGGAGCRATGTAGCAACGCAAAACTGGGTGCRRGCTGCAGAAGCGYGGGTTCCCCGCCGYGGCCGCGGAAGGGTGAGAGCTGGCCGGTCGGAGGCCCTGCGGCCGCCGGCGAGTTRCGGCCCCCGGTTTCATCTCCAGCTTGCAAGCGCTGGGGGCAGCAGCTTGGCAGCTGCGCGGGGCCAGACTCTGCCTGCGCGCGAAAGGGCGCAAAATAAGAAAAAAACATAATAAAAAGCGCACAGCCCTCTTTCCCGCGCGCAGCCCCGCGCAGGCGGCGCGCAGCCCCGCCCCGCGCAACCTGCGCGCAGCCCCGCGCGGCAGCTCCCGTCCCCCGCGGCCACTCACGCGCGCATCCCTCCGCCGCCAGCAGCGCCAGGCAGAGCCCCGGGAAGGCCCCGCGCATCCTGCGCGCCCCCTTCCCGCAGGGGCTGCAGGGGGAGGAGGAAGAGGAGGAGGAGGAGGAGGAAGGGGAAGGCGGGCGGGCGCCCTGCCCCTGGGCGGGCGCCGGGGCCGGGCTGCCTCCGTGCCCGCCTCTGCGCCGGGCTGGGGCAGATGCGCGCAGAGCCCCGCGCTTCCCCTGCTCGTAGCCGGCTGCCCCCCGGGGGCACATGCCGGGCCTCGGCCCGTCGGTGCATCGCCGTGGACCGACGCTGCACCGTCGGAGACCGCCCAGGTTAYGGTGCACTTGGAGGTTATCGTGCGTTTGCAGAAGTTCATCTCCAAAGCTTCCGCGTTATCCTGCATTTGCAGAAGCGCACCGCCAAGCCTTCCACGTTAGGTGTTTGCAGAAGTTCATCCCCAAAGCTTCCCGGTTACTGTGTGCTTGCAGAAACTCCCGCGGCAAAGGAGCAGCTGCTGTAGGGATTAGCACTAGCTGGCAGCTGGGACGTGATGTTCAAGTGAAGCTGCACGTGAATTCAGGCGCTGGTTTTCCCACTGAAGAGATGAAGCCTTTGTGAAATTCCTGCTGTTCATGGTTGCAGGTGCCCTTGGGTGGACGGAGACTTGCTGCAGACCTGTCTTACATGCTTTTTAATCATCAGCAYTGCAGTCTGCATCCCAATTTAAGCTGTGATGAGAAGCATGTGCATTTTAGAAAATAAATCCTCAGTGAGTCACTGCAAGAGAGGCCAGGAAGGGCTGTTGAATTAAGTCCAAAAATCAGCCAAGGTTTTATCAGTGGGGAGAAAAAAAAAAAAAAAAAAAAACTCTAAATGAAGCTCAGCTGCATTTCTGGGCTTGTGGTTTACTTCTCATGGGAGAATCACCACCAGCTGATGGTGCTCAATCCATGAGCACTCATATATGCACTTCTAGAAAATGTGAGAAAAAGAAAATGTGAGAAATTTCCCTAAAAGCAAGGACTATTTAAAGAAAGTTTGCTTTGTATTTGTCTTATTTCTCCTATTCTTTTCATAGGGTATGGCCTCTGACCATTAATGAAGACAGCTGACCAGGCTATGTGGACCGTTTGTCTGATCAAGGTGGTTATTCTTTCTCCAAGAAATGTCTTTCCCCAAAATTGCTGGTAATAGTAGCCCTTGCCATTTGTGGTGATCTTAGCAGTGGCTTACAGTGGGATCTTCCAGGAACTTTCCTGTTGCCAAGAGCCAATAGCAATAACCAAGGAGCTAGTGAACCTTACAGCATAGGTAGAACAGCACGTGTGTAGGTATAATCCTGCCCTTAGACAACAACAGAACTGGATTTAATGAGATAAGCAGACATACATTCAGTTACTCACACAGCTTTGCTAGCCCAACTTTTGCAAAATCATATACAAGGCTTCCAAGGCTTGTAAGATCACCTGGGTTGTCATATGTGTGTGGCAGTGCTTCTGTATGTGTTTCTAGTTGTTTTTGGGGGGAAATTTTAGAGTGCTTCTTTGCAACCCTGGAAACTAAATGCACTTTTTGTTTATTGACTACAATAGTGCCTATCCTCTCCGTGCCCTGCGCCGCTCTCCTCTTCAGTATTTGCATGTGATCAATGGACCAAATATGCTGTTTCTGCTCAGAGGCACATACATGCTGTTGAAAAGCAAAACAAACTGGTGATTTGGTCAGACAAGTGGCACTACCAGGGTCTCTCCTCTGCCTCCAGTACTGATTTTTGCCAAGCATGTAAGAACTTTGTATTTTTGCAGTTTCAGCTCTTCTGTTTGGATTTAAGTGGCCAGTGGACTGAAAAATTGCAGTGGTAGGGAAAGACTGACCAACAGGCATGCACAGTGCAGTTGCTCACATGTGCTTTCCGTAAGCAATCAGGATGAAATCAAATATTGCAATGTTAATTGATGATGTTACTGGAAAAGGTGAATAGATTCAACTTAACACATTGTAGGTCTTGCCATGGGCTGTCTCAGTGACCCAGCTGAAGAATAACTGGGATAAGGCCTGGAAAACACAGCATGGCCTCCATCGTCCCTTGCATCGCTCGAGTGCTTCCATCTCCCATGAAAGCCAGTGGAAAGACTCAGCTTTCCTGGGTTCAGGTCTGGTAACTGCACAGAAGCGTGTCCAACTTGCGAGCAGATCAGAAGATCACTGAGGCAACCGCTCAGCAGTCCAGCTGGTGTYGATAATGCCTGGAAAGTCATACACCATGCAGTGCCTGCTTTTCCTCTTGTCCTGCTGCCATGTCTGTGTTCAGCAAAGTGGTTCATTAATTAAGGATATTAAACTGTTGAGCCTAACTCAAGCAAAGGATTTTAATGAAGCTGGGGGTGTAAGAAGGATGCAGGAGCCAAGAAAAGCACCACTGGTTGCCTCTCAGCCTTGTCCTCCACTGATTGCAGCAATAACAACTGCTAAGACTGACCAAGCCAGAACTTCTGGGTGAAAAGCATAGCTAAACCTCTGATGGGCAGCAAAGCCTCTTGTTAGTGTGGCGGATGGGCTGCGGAACAATTATGAAAATCCAGCAGTGAGGAAGCTACAATGATTCATGCTGGTGCAAGGTAGCATGACCCTTCATGTCGTCCATGCAAGGCATGTGAATCTCATCATCTCATCCCCTCACCGCCCTCATTAACTTTTCGAGGAAGAAACCACCCTACAGAGTCCTTCCAGGCATTTTCTGTCTCACAGTGACTGCTGACAAAATCTGGCCCTCATTTCAAAAGCTTTTCTCAGAGCCAGGCTTTCCCAACTGCCATGCCACAGGAGGCATGACATTACCGAAACAAGGCCCTTGACTGAAGGAGAAAACCAACGTAGGCACCTCTGTTCTCCTACGCAGAGGAACAAGCAAATGGGAGGAAGATAAAGGCAGTGAGGAGGAGATTTCTCCTGGAAAACGGGAGAGAGACATTTGGAGATTTCATGGAAAAAAAAGGCCATTAGATCATCTGCATCTGAGGCCAGAGACTGTTACTTGGTAGTCTGGGTCTAATAATCTCTGYTTGGCTAAAGCAAGCCTTCCAGAAAACTATTCCCAGAGCTGAGCACCCTCCCTGGTTTCACCGCCTACTTCAAATTGCTGTGGCTGCCTTCCAGCCACTGGTTTGGCCATACTTTCTTCCACTGGTTTTCAGAGACCTCGAACCTACTAAAAAGCCACTCAGGACTCAAATGAAGCTACCTATACCTTGTGGCAAAGTCACCTCTTCTTGTTTTCTTCAAACACAAATGGAGGTCCCTGGCTTCTCTTTGCAAAGCTTCTTTCTCCAGTCTTGGCATGATTTTTCTGTGACTCTTTGCTGTGGATTCTTATGTTTTAAACCTCTTTTAAAATAGGAGCACAGGAGGAGGTTGCAGAGTGCYGTTAGCTGCCCTGCCAGAGCTGCACAGAGAGAAAGAGAGAAGGTCTTGGTGGGCCTGATTCTGGATTCAGTCCATCGCTGACTCCAGACGRGGCTTTGGGTAATCCTTTCTGCATCTTAAAAGAGAATAAATATTCTCTTCTATTTAAAAAAATAATTTCTAGAGGCAARGATGTGTTTTATCAGGAGTTAAAAGAGTAAATTCTTGAAGTGAACAGGGCCCCGTGCATGTGGCCATAGGTCTAGTTAAATACAGCGTGCAGCTGATGATTGCTGAAATGTCTGCCTGTCCTTGCAATTTGTTGACGATATGGTGCTTGGGATAAGGCCAAGGGAATTAGTAGGTGTACGTGTTAAAAGGATAATCTCTCTCAGAGCTGGGGCATGACATAGTATCTATCTAAACAAGAGTGCTTTTTAATTACAGGTTGCAATACGTGCCTTTTAAATATGTTGTTTAGATCCAAATAGGATTGCYAAATCCCTGCAGATCACACTCATCAAGGCCTTATAAATACCCGCTCTTTCCTTTTTCTCATAGTGTCTCTTGCTGCAGTAGCTTTTGGGTGATGCTCTGCAATGTCAGCTAAAGCCATGAGGACATTCTTCCTGCTTCTTGCTCTTCTCCTTGTAGTGTCTCAGGCCTCTGCAGGTAAGTGTAAAATCAATCAGGGCATCTACAGGCATTTTTTGCTCTTGGGAAAAAAAAGGAGTGATACCAAAAGCAGGTAACAGACTCCGTCTGTGTGGAGCTCGGCATTCAGCCTTCCCATATAGCATCAGGAAGGCAAAGCCCCATTAGTGGGTGCTAAGGGGAGAGAACATCACAGYTGGCTACTTGTAAGCACTTCCAAAGCTCGACCACAGGTTAACGGTCTGCCTGTGATGCTGCTTGTTAGACAAGCCTGGGCCAATCTGCTATCACTAACCCGGGGTCAGGGCTTCTTTGCACATGAAAGTCCAAAGAAAGATGCTCACAAACTGTTTTTCTCCCTGGCAGTGTCAGACACTGTTACGTGTCGGAAGATCAGGGGCAAATGTTCATTCTTGATGTGTCCCTTCTTTAATATACCCACTGGTACCTGCTATGGTGGACTAGCAAAGTGCTGCAGACCGCTCTGGTGAGCCTCCATGGTCCTGTGGATCAGTGGCTGTGACAATAGTAGCATGGCATGATCCCTCCTATCATGGGCACACCATCACCTTGGACGCTGTCTTTTTCCGGAGCTGGTGGAGGTCACTTCTGCACATGGCTRTCTGTGCCCTCTTCAACCGTGTCTGTGAAGTCACCACATGTTGCCTCCACATCCACGGGGCCCTGTCCCTCTGCTGTCACCAAGCCTGAGTTGAACTGTCAGTTTGAAACCTGGGAAAATTCTCTTTCCTCGCTTCCCAAGTGGTGRTTTGTGGTGTGAACTAGGTAAATTTCCTCCTTTGCATCGGAGAGARAGCATGACATGTCTCATGCAGTGCMAAAACAGACCTTCCTCATCCTGGAGAATKCCCTAGCTCTTAAATTAACCATGCCTGTGGCCACAGGATGAGTCCCTGGTGGATGCAGTGTTCCCAGATGTGTGATGGAGAAATATGGCCTTCTGTGCTAGCCACAAATGAGACCCYAGTGGCTACACCTGGTTTCTAACCTCCTCTCACCTGAGGAGGGTTCCCGTTATGGCACTGTTCCTTCACCTCATTCAAGCACATTGGAGGGYTGGTGCTAGTCAAGGCCGATAGCTGATAGCACAGAACTGAAACTTTGGGGCCCTCCTCCAGCTCCAGGACTTCAGCACTGCATTTGCTACCTGCTAGTGCTACCATTGAAGGGGCAAGGGGCAGTGTCTCACTGCTTCCCCCACAGCATTTCTCCCATGCGGTCTCCTGCCTGCAGTTCTCACTTGCCTTTGTCCCCACTAGCCAGGSGGTGAGGTCCCAGCTCTTCTGGCCAGAGCTTCCTCTCCTTCATGCCAGTGAGTTGCCCCAGGGAATGGAGAAGATATTTAGGAATATCTTGATAACTATCACTTTCCCATCTCCTCTATGCAGTACATCTGTCTTTCCTGAACAGATGGATAAATGTGAAATATAGCCCTCATTTTCCTGTCTTCACTGTAGGATCCCTTTTCTTCTCCGTAAGTCTATGTATTCCCCCATCTCCACTTCTCAGTAYGTCAAGAGAAGGTCTGTTATCTTCCACCTTTCCCATCCTGCATCCTCAGAAGCAATGGCCTGGCTTGGCCATCCGTCCTGCTTCCCAGAGGACAGCTGGGTGACCTGGTCTCTGTCCCTGCTCTCTTGGGGGTCTATCCACCTTCTTTCTTTTCACCTCTGTCATGACAGAGCAAAAGCTGGAAAATGAAAGCTTCAAGGATATTCTGCTGTTATCYTACAGACTCTGCAAAGTATGTCAGCCTTCCAATACAGAAATAGTTTGTGCTCTTTTTCTCTCCTTTCTCTCCTTTAACATGTACGTGCTGTGTCCAAAGATCCTATGGTTTGCAAACTATTGTTGTTTTGTGTAAACATTTACTCGAACACAAGTAATAAAGGACTTTAAACAATTTGTTGGTATTTGTGATATTTTATTTTAGTGGATTCAATCTCCTCAGAAGATTGGCCTGCCTGTTTTGAGGGGAAGAGSAGAGATTTCCTAGGCYTGCTGGGGAACTGGTGGGAAGTGAATATGTAGGAGAAAATTCWTTGTTTTGAGACCAATGGTCAGATCAGAGGTTCACTGCCTCCAGTTTTGTGTGATGATTACCTCTCTCAAACTGAACTACACAGGTACCTTTTGACCTTAATCAAAGAAGTGATTTTGCAGGAGTTAGCTAACGCCCTTCCAACCACACTGGACAGGAGTATTTTGATCCTTTCYTTTTCTGAGATCTAGTAGGACCAGTTCTTCTATAGACCTTACATCTAGACACAGCTCATGGGTTAGCACCCAGAAAACCCAGAGTGTTTTTCCTAGGTCATCTCCTAGCCAGGCTCAAACCAAGTAGAGATTTGCTTAACTTCAGAGTCAGGGAGTTCAGAYTTATACAGCATGGGAAGATGGCTCAACATCTGATCAGACATCTGCGCTGCTTTCGGTGTRGCAGCTTCTCCATGCATAATTTGCCCTGCATTGCAGTTGACATTATAGCATGCTGCCACCACCCAAGAAACTATTATTAATAATCACCAGATTCTCCAAGCCCAAAGGTGATACTCRAACCTTAATCACTCTTTCCATCTGGGAATTTGAAAGTCCTTTGTACTTGTGAACTGAGGCTTGCTTCACCCATAGGAGGTGTTTAAGCAAACAAAAGGCACCCACTGATTAAGCCACACTGTTCCACTCTGGATTAATTTTAACCCCTTGATTTCAGGATTAAGTGACAATAATAAACAAGACCCCAAAAGTAGATACGTGRTGACACTTGCAGTGACTCTGGCACAGGGCTAGCATTCAGTAACAATAAGTGATACTCCTTAATGGTTGTATAATCATTGCAATTAGTACATCCACTGTTTAACAAAGAATGCTAGAGTCACTACTCCCAATGCACAGATGAGGAAATTAGGGCACAGAAAGGGGAAGAGTCAGGAAGGTCGTTGCCTCATGGCCATCCACAGCCAGGAGGAGGAACAAAACTCAAGAATGATATCCTTGTGTCCTAAATTGTTTAGCTCCTTCCAAAATAAGTGCAGACATCATTAAGAAAATGGCATGCAAAATCTTTTTTAATTGTGACCACCAATTGGAACAATAGATCCTTTTGTGCAGAGCAAATAGCTGGTCAGCAGAGATATATATCCCAGAAATCTGAGTAGTCATATAGCTCTCATAGGACAGGTACGGAAAAATCTCTTCACAGAACTGAGGAAAAGTCACTCCTTCTYGAAGGTGGATAATGCAAGAATTGAGGTGATGCTGACCTGGAAAGGTATCCTTAATCTGGGGCTCAGATAAGACAAGCATGACTGGGGAGCTGGAGGGCCAATGCCTTACTCAGCCAGTGAAGAGGACAGTTGGGGAGCATCACAACCACGTGCCCCAATTAGCACTGCTCCTATGGACAGTGAAAGAGATGGAGAAGGCACACAAAGTCTTGCCTTGCCTGCAGGTGAAGTATCACGTGGACCCAGCTGGTCCTCACATGTTGACTCCTCTCTGGGTATGGGTGGCAACCACTGCTTTGCCACATGCCCTAGCTGTAAATGTTTGCCAACACCTTGCAGAAAGGCTAAGCAACCAGTGACTCATTGATGGACAGGGATAACAAGCCACATCTTTTGTAGGTCAGTCCCCTACTCAAGATGATACAGCAAAGCAGTTGTGAGGGGTGACTGTGTGACATTAGAAGATGCAGAGACCAAATTTTTGAGGCAATAAAAGGGTGCTTCATGGAACAACTAGTCCTGACACCCACAAGAAAAGTTACCATTCTAGATTTGGTCCTGAGTGGTGCAGAAGACCTAATTCAAAAATTATCTGTAGGATTGCTGCTCTGTTGTAGTGGCCACAGTAAGATTAGGTTTAACTCTGATGTGGGAGGCAGCAGGCCAAAAACATCTCACATGTGAATACTCTATCTTAAAAATACCAAAAATGAATAAAAAGATAGCAGCAAAAGGAGCAGTCCAAAGGAACAAAAAGTATGCAGGCAGTCTGGAGGCTGTTAAAAATCCTGTGTTAGAGACTCCAGTAAAATATTTTTCAAAAAGAAAACAAGGAGGCTGAAGAAAATCCTAGCATGAAGGGCAATTCAAGGGAGGCTTTCACAGGGAAGAACATATCAGTAAACAAGCAGCCAACAGAGGAGAACAATAACTCCCATAAAACGTGRCAAGTCAGAGACAAAGTGAGAAAGAGAAAGTGAAGATCCCTTTCCAAAAGACAGTTGAAATGATAATAGAAAGCTCTTTAAATGTATGGAAAATAAGAAACCCTCGGGGGAATCCTGGACAACAAAGACGTAGGAGGGCACTTAGGGGTTATGTAGCCACAGCAGAGATGCTCAGAAAATTCTTTGGTCAGATGGTAAAGGCAAAAATAAAAACAAGATTGAGAAGCATGGGTAGTGATCTTCTGGACTTTGCTGGTACAGGAGGCTGTGGATGTAGAAAATAACAGCTGGCCCAAAAAGGGTTAAACAAGTTCATGGACAGCAGGTCCTTTAAAGGATATTGAAAGGACAGGCAATGGTGCTTTCCCCCCTCCCCCAACATCCCTAATCTTGCAATTGTGGATGCTAGGGCAAAATAAAAAAATTGGCAGAGTGTGTCCAGGCTCACATGCATCTCATGCTAGTGCTGTCAGAGAAACCATCCTGGGCAGCTGGGCCACAGCGCAGCCTTTCTTATGGTCTCATGTTCTCTGTAAGCTTTCTTTTCTCTCTCTCTCTCTATGTCTCTCTCTCTTTTTTTTTCTCTCTCTCTCTCTTTTTTTTTTTTTTTTTTTTTTTTTTTGCATATGTTTGGATCAGAGCAAGCTTTATTTTTGTCTCTGTTCTTTACTTTTGGATCTGGAGTCAGGTAGAAAAAAGAGTTTGAGGTAGATGTGAAGAGACGGCATCTCCAGCCTGGGCTGGAAAGGGGTTGGTAAGAATAAGGGAAAATAACATCCAGAGGTAGGCAGAGGAGTGGTAAGCAGTGTTTGGAACCAGGTCATGGGCAATATGTTGCTAATTGTTGTGTTTAATTACAAGCAATAAATCTATAAACATTTTTTTTCTCTTTCATTATCAACTGTGAACTGAAATGAGCAGCCCCTGGAAGAAACGGTGGTCTTGTACCACAGCCTGCTTGAAGGCAATGTCCATGCAAGAGTGAAAGTTGAGACTTCAGCTGCTGACAGCTTTCTCATGGAGATATCTCTGGGAAACACCTGAGTGGGATTTCTTGCACCTCCCCCAACATCTAAGAGTTTGGTGTCCACCAGACCCAACCTCCAGGGGCTTTGGAAGTGCTGAGGAGGCCACCAGGAAATGCTGTGTATCCTGGCCTTACCTGGACCCTTCAGGAGACTGAAATCCTTCCAGTAGTAAATTAAGTATTTAATTAATTCAATTACTCTCTGGAGTCTCTTATTGGATGTTTAGACTCCCCAGATTTCATGTAATCTTAAATGTTTGCTAACCCTGTGTCTTGGAGGAGGACTGACTCTGAGAGAGGTTAGTGCCTGGGAAGTCCAAGGATTGGGAAGTGTCAGCTGGGCACCATCTACATACTACCTCTCATCCCCTTTGCACTGTGCAAAACTTCCTCAGGCTAGGAGGACCCACAGGTGTCCACCCTTCAATTACAAAACAGCCGGGCTTTGGTTTGCATTGCAGAATTATTGTTTCGATAAGTCTCGGTTTACCAAGAGTGTCACTTGGGCATTAACGGAAGGACTCATCACTCACAAAACCCAAGTGATTGCTTCTTGCTCTTGGAGGTGCAAAAACTGCAGCGAGCCTAGGGTAGGCAGCAAAAATTGCAGCGAGCCCAGCTTAAGACACCCACGTTTTGTTAACCTCAAGTTCTATGAAACCTCAGCATTCAGAGAGATTTCAGGAACAATATAATTTGTGATAGATGAGCAAATGAGACCAATGAGACCAATATCTCCTGTACTTTAAGGCCATATTCTGCTCCTTGTTACATCGAGAGATGTAAATCGAAAGAAAATCTGCTGAAATTATTGCACTAACTTCTGGTGTTATGAAGATCAGAATGGCCATGGTTTGAGCATTAAAAGACACATCAAAAGGAAACAGTGCTGATCTTGCAGCCTTCATCTCTGTCAATAGCCCATTCCTAAAAGGTCCCAGGGTGCAATCCCGCTGGCCATCAGAAACTTCAGGCAGATCAGGTTTTGCTTTCCTCTCCTTTTCACATGAGGCGCACACGGGAAAATTTGCCACAGATTTAACAAAGCGGAGATTGTTTTCTCCTTGACTGTGGCAATATCACAGAGGCCCAGGAGGCTGTGCTGTAAGACAGCAGAGATGGGTTTACCATATCCTCTAACAGAGGGTTACACATACTGCATGTCTGCTTCTGAGCCAGCTACTGCTGCTACCTATAGGCAGCAAGGAGATGCAGAACATGGAAGACGCATTTGCACTCCTGTGTTTGGCACAAGCTTTAGGGTCAATATGTGGCACCCCAAAACTGCCTTTCCTGTCTTTTATCCCTCACCAACTGAATGARGCAATACCACCCTGCTCAAACACTGCTTTTATCTGAATTACAATGGTTTCCTCATTCATCCAGTGGAGAATTCTGTGTGACCAACCGTGCTAAACCCCATGAAAGAGGCTGATCCTAGACACCACATGGCTGAGAACCCAGACAGAGTGCATCTGTACCTTTCCCACCTCTCCTTGCTGTGCTTCCCACAACTGCCTGCTCTATTCCCCCATGTACCTGCCGCCCTTTTACAACGTGTGCATCTTCCCGCTCTCCCCAATCATACCATGTGCTTCTGCTCCCTGCTGCCCTCACTCTCCGTATGTCCCTCTCTATCCTGAAACACTGAGCAATTCATCTCACCAAAATCAGCTGTCTGACAGATGCCCAAGCTGTTATCATACCCAGAAGAGATCTAGGAGCTGATTCAGTTCCTCCTATGCTGGTGTTTAATGCTGCTTGAGATACCCTGGAGTACCTGAGGTGTCTGCATAGAGTATGGGGGTTTGATAGAGGGTTTTTGGAAGACCCATGCTCTTCTGGAGCAGTAGTTACAGGCCAGAGACTGCCTTGTGGTATCCTTGATAGCCATAGGTATCTGTCTGGTGGCACCTGCACTGAACCTGTGGTCAGGACAACCCACAGAGCCTGGGGTTGTCTCTGCTCACCCTCAACAGACAGTTCTGCCTCACTGGCTGCATTTCCCTGCAGACTTTAAYGACTGAAAGATGGGGCTGAGATGCAGTTGTCTAAACATAAGCATCTAATGTCATGTCAGTTCTTTTTAACCTAATTCAGCTGCTGATGATTTTTCTTTCTATGGTGACTTGTCTTTTACTTTTGTGAGGACTTAATAGGAAAGCAAGAAAACACAGAGAGATAATTCTTCCTCACTAGAGAGCAGGAGGTATTTAAGGGGAAATTCCTACCGATATTTATTTAGTAAATTAAATATCTGGCCAGGTCACTGGTAACACATGGATATACATGACTATCTCATCAAAGCCTGAGGGACATCGCTGAAAAAGACAGAATAAATGCCCAGAACTAGAAATCATTGCATTGTCTCTCAAATGACTAGATGATGCTGTATTAAAATCCATTTTTCTTTTTTCTTTTATTTGTAATTACATGAGCAAAGGTGAGGTTAGATCAGACAGCTGGCTGTAAATTAGCCATAGGCCATTAAAAGCCKTCACTTACAGCTATACTGCTAAATCAAACTTGTCCTCGGCCTGGCCATTGCAGCACAATCACTTCTCCTGTGATGTTCTCAGAGCTGCCCCTGGCACAGGTTTAGCTCTTACACTCTCCCACAATTTCCAGATATAGAATAAAAGCTGGCACAGGCCAGGGAACATTCCCATCAAGCAGTTTAAGTGCAGCCACTGTGTTCTGAAGGTTCAGTTTAACAGTATGGACATGGTCAGACTGTGCCTTTTGGGCTCGGGGTCAGGGAACAAGCCTGGTTCTGGTTAGCACACTAGCAGAGATGTGATCACCAACTAGCAAATACTTCTTCTGTGCTCACAGAGCAGTTAAATTGAGTAAGAATAACTGGTGTTGCTTATGTTAACCACAAAACCTACCTAAATGTAGCAGCTTCAAAATAGTTTCAGATTTATGGTTTTCTTCCATTCCACAAGCACCAGAAATTGTGAACAAGGGGAATGACTTTGAATGATAYCTGATCTGTGGTAGGAAAAAGGAGTGAACATCTGAGTAGACATCTGCCAGGAAAAGCCCACCAGGCCCTACTCCCTRTCTACCATTTTCCCTGAGGGACCACGTCCCACATGAAACCATTGTATGTGCTTCCAAATGAGGAGTATAGAATGACCATCCAGGAGAACAGTTGTCCATATAGGTGTTTTTAATTGCTCTGGAGAGTAATTGCCACTGAGCCTCAACCAGAAGGCACACAATACATGCCACAGAAGCTTTCAGCAAATTGCTGTGTCCTAACATGTTGCACAAACAGARGTGGCCCAAGGTGGTTTGCATGCAGCTCAGCACACTTCCTGAGACACTGCTGCAATATTTTGAAAATGATAGCCTGATTCCTCATTGGGAGATAATAATGGAGAGGATTCATTGGACCTCTCCAGTTATCACCAAAGCTGCAGGGACTTTCTGATTGGCCACTGAAGATCGTGAAAATAAGCATTTTTCACCACCCGCCAGAAACAGCATAAAGCCAGACTCTGCTCCTTCATCTCGATGCATCTGGGTGGCTGAGACTGATCTACACGACGGTTCCAACCTAGAACATCCTCTTATCTGGTAACAACCTAAATCTTGTCATTATTCAGCCTCTCCTAAAATATTCTGTCCTTTTAAAAATATGTATTTACATTACACTGATATAACCTTAACTATGTAGCAACTCCAGTCTACCAAGAGTTAGTTCAGACAGTCCAAGACACTTGGAATATTGGAACGGGAAAGAGTTTTTGCTGGCTGCGGAAAGAGAGCTGAGAGGAAGGAAGCACAAATTCCAGGAAATTTGTTCTGGAAATTGTGTAGCTCTTGAGGTGAAGGAAAATCAGCAGCCTCTAAGCAAGGACAGGGAGAAGCTGGATTTTAAGCTAACTGTGAAGGAACTTACTTAGCAGTACAAACCCTACTAAACATTTCTTATACTAATGTTAGAGTTTGTGGCTGGATGTTCCTGTAGTACTTGGCAGGAGGGCACATGAGCAAAAATGGATAAGAAACTGTACATGAGAATCTGTGCTACCACATCTGTAATAAATCACATCTATCCTGAATAGTGCAGAGCTTTGATATTACTGTCTGAATAACAAGACTAATAAGAGCTTCAGTTAAACATAATTCTTTTTTTTTGTTTGTTTGTTTTGGGTTTTTGGGGGAAAAGCTTGACAACACATATTACATTGTTTTGTATAAATATAGCAAAAAAAGTCTCATTTTGTGTTATGAATGGTTTTCATTTCCATATGGCTAGCTGAATTATTGCAACATAATCATTCTTCTCATGGTGTCTGCCAAGGAGACAAAGTATTTTCTAGAAAGCTAGTATAAGCACCTTATGAATTAATACAGTAATTAAAAGGGGATTTAAAAGTGTATCTTTCTGCACAGAAGTTTCTTCCTGTGCCATGCTCCAATGTGTGCTCCAGGGAGCTCTTAAGACAGTAGGTATTATTATGCCTAATATATCGTATAGACAGTGGTTGATTTGAGAGAACATTTCTATATTTCACCTCTTAATCCACAACAGTTCTAGGGGTGAAACYCTCTTATTAATGTGTTGGTGTCATTCCTCTGTAGTGACGGGAGCTTGCAGTCTGCCTTCCGCCATGAAAATCTTTTGCTTTCTCTTTGCCCTCCTCTTTGTGGTATTTCACGGAGCTGCAGGTAAGCTGTAAATGAAAATGAAGGGCAACATTAAAACAGCTACCGGGGTTTCATGTAGCTCATGACAACATGGAGTCTGTTGTCCCCTTGGGAAATGACCAGGCAGCTTCCTGCAGAGTAACTTCACGTATATCATTAAAACTTGGCAGCAGATTACTGCTGATACATGAAATTAGCAGACAGAAAGTCCAAGCAGCAGTTCAATGCCTTTACTACACCTTTGAAAATCCAGTGTAAGTTGGAAGAAAACTCCAAATTATCATTCAGTGACAGCATTTTCCCCATTAAAGCTTGTTGATTCTTGTACTTAAATCTCCTATTTTGTCTCTGGCTCACCCTTCAGCAAACTACTCTTAATCAAATATTCTTAAGTCACATAGAAAAAGTGAAATCTGTTCTCATGCTCTTCAAATATCCCTAGTTCCAGGGCCTTCAGGTTGGGAGGCAGAAGATCATGAGTTGAGATCTGAACATGCTTGGTGGAGAATCCTGTACTATACAYAAGTGATGCTGGCAGGCCCACAAGGAGTGGACATAAGAGGGCCTCKAATCCAAAACTCACCTTACTGTCCAGCAGAAGGAACTGTGTATTAACACCATTCCTGAAAATGCCACAATTACAGTGTGTGACTCTACATACGTAAACACTGTCAACAGAGTTCTGGGGTTGATCTCTGTGGGAACAGGATGGAAAGTGCCCCCAGGGGGATGGGAAACAACTCTTATGAATTGCAGAAGACTAAGAATGTGGAAGAGGTGTCATATATGTTTGCTTAATCTTATTCTTATTTGGGCTTCCACTTATGGCAGTTGTCAAAGACAGGATGCTGGACAAGGYGATCCCTTGGGCTGGACCAGAATGTTTGTTGTTATGTTCTTGTCTAACTTAAGGATTCATACAGAGGCTCTCTTCTGGGTGTACTCAAGATGGAAATTTGTCTGGAAGAACATACTCCTGACAGCTGAGACCTGTCATTTATCTCTGCAGTGTTCCATGGATGGATAGGTTTTTGAAACAGAATTGTTTTATTCAGCCTTCCCAGAACAGTTTTGTTCAGCCTTCCCAGCAACCCTATACTCATGTCTTGGATTTTATGAGTATTACTGTGTGTACACGTCCTGTACAGCTCGAGTGCACTGAACACCAGGGATGTCTTGAACGTATTGTACATGAGTAATATCCATGGTCAATTTGCAGAAACACATTTTCTCCATTCTGTATATGCTGGATTTTGTGTGCTTGCATATACCGAATGGGACACTATAATTAATTGGCACATATAGAAAATTGGCACAGTAAGTTAAATGCATCCAGAATGCACCAGACTGTTAGCTTGCATCTTTATTAAYAAACCAAACAGGACCAGGGAACATTCTATTTAATTGACAGCACATTCCCTGGTGCAATTTTCACTCCTGATAGCTAATACTTTCAGGGATAATACCCAGAAACAGTTCTGGGAATGGCATGGGCAAGTGGTCATTCTCAAGAGGCAGTATTTAGTAGGGAAGAAAGCTTAGCCATGTGGATATGAGCAATGCCACAGTGTTTGGCTTYAGACCCAGGGGACAATCCCTGGCTTATTTTATTTACTAGCATATATGCAGTCATTGTGCARGTATTGTTGAGTTCATCTGTGGATGACGGCTTACTTGTAAGGGAGTCCTGGGCTTGGAGACAYAGCTATTAAACCCAAGGAAGGATTAAATCCGAGGCACTAACTGGATTATTTTGCCTGTAGAGCTCCTCCTTCGGAGGTTGCATCAGGACTATCACAACTTTGGGATCTTGTGTGGCTTGGTCTCAGTGAATGGGTATTTAGCAAATGCAAAACCTCAGCCCTATCAGAAATAACTATGTCCTGCTTTTCTCATGATACAGGCTTTATTCGCTCTCCAAGACTTCCTATGCGATGTGGATATCGTGGGACTTTCTGCTTCCCTGGGAAATGCCCTCTTGGCAATAGCTACCTAGGGGTGTGCCGTTCTGGGCATTCTTGCTGTAGATGGTAAGTTTAGGACTTCAGTGGGCAAACCTGACTTTCCACATTCTCACTTAAATTCTAGGGCCCTGCACACATTAGAAAACCTGACAGTCTAGTCCATTTGTCTAGCTGCATATCACCATCCCACAAAAGCTCAGCAGCAGAAAATCTCATATGGAAGTAGTGGTCTTGGAAGCAAGTAGGAAGACCTGACTTCAGTATAAAATGGGAAGGTGGTTCCGGTTTAAACTTTGACTTCAAATAAATGCAGTGATCTTCTCCATCACTGTAGGCCCCCAAACCCTTAAATATTTTCTTTTGTGTAGGTTGTAACTTGACATATTGCACAGACTCTCCAGAGATCCAGGAATGGTCTCCTCTCTTCTTTCATTGCTGGATTCAGGGAACTGTTGTGTCAGTCATCAAGGATTTGTCATTCTTCTTTCAATAAAAAGAAAATCTGAGGAGATTATATTGCTCCTGTGTGTGGTGTTATCTTTTTTTTTTTCTCTAGAAATATTCTTCATCTTTAGAAATTTGAATTAATACCAGACAGGAATTCTGAAAGCAGATTCAATCTGCCAGGAATGTTTAGSTTAGCAACATTTCTTTCCTCTTGCGTTACCAACTAAATGAATACTATCATGTTCTTGACTTTTGCCTGCTGAGAAACACTGATTGTGGTTGAAGCTGGACTCAGTCAGTAGGGAGTATGAAAGTCTTGTCTTGTATGCTGTTTTATAGCCCCTCTGCTGTGAAAACTTTGGGTTCCCATCTTATTCCAGAGCTTTCAGACCTGGGAATAGYAGTTCTGTTTCCTTATAGGAACTAAAATAGTAAAATCCACACTGAGGAGAACAACAGGAGTCAGGTGACACCATTTTAAGATTTTGAAGCCTAATTCTACCTTTGATTATATTGGCCAGTGTAAATTTTCTGTAGATCTGCAAAATTTGTGTCAGCTGCAGTAGATAATTAGGAGCTTAGAGTCAGACATACGATGTTGCCTGAGATGATTTGATGAGTTTCGCAAAAGGCTAGTACCTCTGCTATTTCAATCACTCATGCCCCAAGAGCCTTCTCCTGATCTAGCCTGAACCCTGATGGAAAACTCAGAATGTGCAGATTGCTCAGYGGGCTCCTCTTTCTCTCCAGCTGCTACTCTGGAGCTAGGAGCATCCTTGTGCAGATAGCTTGTCCTTCAGACTAGCACTCGGTGGCTACAGCTCTGAGACCAACTGGTATGGCAGAGTTCATGTGGGTACAGCCAAACTCTCTCAACATCCAAGCAGAGTGGTTTCGTCTAAAACGCCTGTTAACAACAGTCATGCTCATACTCTCTCCTGAGTCCAGGCAATATCAAGGAAAATGCAGGTTAGCCCTGATCAAAACTGTGCTGGGGACTGAGCTAATAATGTAGCCCAGGCCAACTAGCACTGTGCCTAAATAATCCTAGGTGCAGTCTGGGGGTTAGCAATATGGCCAGACTGTGACAGTTGCCCTTAGGAAATAAGAATATATAAAACCCTGGAATATAGTGGGAGTTCACCCCCTGTTCTCTCACTGCCTACATGAAAGTTGGCACTCACAGATGCTCAGCAAARGTAGGATCATTAATGGCTGGATTTTAAGGGAAGTAACCCGAGTGTCTATATGCAAAGCACTAACTCTTGCCATTTGTCATGGAGAATCTGGCCTCCTTTCAGAGCAGATGTTTCTGCGAACAACTCAGAGTGTTGCCATTGAAACCACAGCCTTGAGAAGTACAGGAAACTGGGGCAACATCCACCYCGCTGAGAATCCCCTGGAGAGAAACTTGAGGAAGTGGCCAAGTGGAACAAACCCAGCAATTTACAGTTTATGTCCTAAGAAGTTTTGCTCAATTCAYAGCAGCTGAATGTTGCACAAAGAAGAGAGACCAAGGATTTTGCAGGGAGAGCCCAGCCCTTGATATTTTAGATTCAGCTCTGGAGATCATCCAGGATCCCTAGCCAGCATCAGACAGAATACTATAGCATCACGCTCTGAATGCATTGCCACAAATAGCTGCCCTTGCATTTGTATCTGGGGAATGGTTTCTAGAGTCAGTTCACAGTGAAAAATAAGACAAAACCTMTACAGGCAGAATTAGGGAACGGCTGATCCTGTAGAATCGCTGTTTGTGCCACTAGGACTCTGATATATCCCSAAATGATGCTACTGTCACTCTTTTAGCACAGCTTTTCTCTTTATGCAGGGTCTGAGAGAGGATACAAGTGTGAAGAATGGGAGATCTACTCACCTCGTTGTCCCAGCAGCCCTCACTGCACACACACCCTCGCTGGAGAAGATTGCTGCTGCCAGAATCTCACACAGAGGCACAGCAGTGCTAACAGCACTGTCTGGACCTCTCTTTTATGCACTATTTTTGCTCAGGCATGGACCGACACACACCAGGGTCATATGAGCAGCTGTATTTAGTGACTGTAGTGGCACAGTCACTCTATTCAAGTTTTCTACTGTGCTCAGAAGATCAGGATGTAGGGTTGTGAGCTCAGCCTTTCCTCGGGGTGAACACACACAAGTGACTTGTGTGTGTATGGAGGTAGGACCAGCCCCATAAAGAGTCGGAACGCAGCTACCCTGGGGTAAAACTGAGCTAGCAGGCCCTGACATTAGTTTACTAGTTTATTTTTTATTTTGAGAGAATCTGAAACATTGTGAAAGGTGAGTGAGTTTCACATCCATACAGTACTTTATTGCAAGCACAGTACACAAAAATACTGTCTCCTTGGTAGTAGTCTGTGAAATTATCAGGTTTCTTGCTGCAGGAGGGACTAATGAATAGATGGAAAGTTTATACAGGGAATCTCTTATCATGTTGGGTAGATTTATCTTCACTTACTGTTATGTGACTGATACAGATGTATGTTACAGCTGGTCGTGTTAAGTTCCCTCTCAAGACCATGGAAGAGAAATAGAAATTTTTAAAGTGCGATTCACCAGGATTGCTTTAGACATCACCATGAGGATGAAGTGATTTGTGTTCCTTCTGCTATGAAAAGACAGGATGGAAGGAATTTGGCTCAACAGCTTTGCTACTGCCAAAATCTACTGGTGATCATATGATTCCTGTCTGTGATACATAATGACAAGCTCATTTCAGCTGTGTCACCTCAGTCCCCTTATACAGAGCAATRAGCATTGGCAAACTGTTCTATGAAGGACAGTACCCTGCAAAAGCAGTGGCTGCTGGCCTCCTTCTCGATCCCCCCACAGGCCCCAACCTTACTTTGCAGGTGAGACCCTGCAAGAGCATATTACTCTCCCTGCAAAGCCTTTGAGCAGCCTTCTGGGTCCGAGGCCCCTTTGCTTTTACCAAACAGGTAGCTGCTGTCTTCCATGTTTTCAACCATGRTTTGATTGCATAATGACCTGGCATCTTGATGATGCACAAGAAGAAAGCTGCCAAGCTCCACTTCCAAAATCCCAAGTAGGCAATCCCTGGTAGCTGGAAGGAATCTGAGTGCTCTTCCAAACATTTTAAGAAGAACCTCCAAGTCAGAAACGCAACACAGCCCTCACCTATTGGGCAAGGACTGCCACTTGTCCTGATGGTATACTGATCCTGTGGCTACTTCTAGTCCTTGGATAAGGATCTTTGTGTCTGCTAGGCAGATATGGTATCAGAGGTGCAGGAGGAGTGGGGTTGGTAGCAGCTGCAGCTGGTTCTTAAGCACGCTACACAGCCTTGMCAAGATGGGAATTAGCAACATCTCTAAGCTGCTGTTCTTCAATATTTGCRCTAATTCAGTTTTGGTGTGGAGAGAATGAAAAGCTCTTCTGAGCACCCTGCTCAGACGACCACCATCACCATTGGGTAGTGTTTTGCTACCAAGCAATCTCCCTGAAGACAGAATTGCAGATATTTTGTGTAATGTGGTGTGTTTTGGGGAGAGAAATTGAGACAGGAAAGAGCAATGAAATATGTTGAGGTGTTGGAATGTAAGTATATTTATGTAACAAATACACATTATGCATAAGTACATTATATATGTATAAATATATTTGCTTGATGAATCTGCAAGAAGTTTGAAAAAAAATGAGTGTTGAAGGGGACATCATCAATATGTTAAGAAGCAATGATGAATTAAATACAGCAAACTCTTACGAGACAAAGATCATTAAAACTTGTCATTTGTGGATCCGCTCGTTGAACAGAGATGTCATCACATGTGGCTTCTTCCTAGTAATTTTCAAGTGAAGCATAGAAAGTATGCTTCACTTGAAGAGAGGAATACAGAGCTGTTTTGTGTTGTGAAAGCGAATTGCTTGCCAAGGTCTAACGGACAGGGATGCAGTGTGTCCCAAGATGCGTCCCCCAAACCACAACGCCAAACGTCTCTTATGCAAGGCAGGATGACACAAGACTTGGAGTGTGAAGGCCCTGGAATTTCTCTCAGAGGTGTCAGAATGTGAAAGCAATGCCTTGTTTTCCCTGACAAGATTTAAAAAAAAAAGTGCTTTTTGACTGGACATTTGGCTGTTAGCAATCACAAGGCACACTGTCTGGGTGGCGGAGACTAAGCCGTCTGTCCTTTGCCACGTGGAGTTGGCTGCTTGGGATCAAACTGCTGCTGCTGCCTGCACCAAGGAGGCGGAGGGACTGCTTGGACCCTGTGGCTGTGGAAGGTGTCCTCCACCTGGTAACTAGTAGCATCTCTTCCCAGATGGGATCTCCTCTCTCCACAGTCCTGTCCCTCTAGGAATGCTCCATGATAGGCATTCAGAGACTCCCCTGTCCATCTCTGCCCTGCTTTCTCTTCTCCTCAGAGCCGTGACTCTCCTAGTTGACTTTCAACAATGCGAATCCTGCCTCTCCTCTGTGCTCTCCTCCTGATGCTCCATGGAGCAGCAGGTAAGATATGAATGAAAGAGAGGTGAGTGAAAATAGAGGGGTTTTCTGATTTTACAGTGAGGTTTCCCTATTTAAAAGATGCAGATGAATGAAAACAGAGCCCAAACCTTTCAGTACAGTCTTTCTTTTCCTTTCCTTGTTGAGATAGTGCGTCAAACTGCAGTTTCTCCTTTGGGTGTGTGGAGGGGCATCTCCCTTGGAGCCTTTCATGCCCCATATCTGTAAAAGATCTTACATAGCTCTGCAGCTATGACTAGACTTGGGACCTTGTAACATGCGCTTTCATGCTCCAATGAAGATCTGTGCCACCTTCTGTGATACCTTAGACCACCTAGCTCCACATTCCTCACCWCTCATTCTCAATCTCACCACTAACTCCCTGGCCCCTGCCTTTCAGAGTCATGAGTACTCTGTGCAGCAGCACTACCAGGAGCAGGGAAGGTGGGGAGGAAGGCAGATCCTGTTCCCTCCCTTTGCAGAAAGAGCCAGCAACCTTGAAAAGTGAATGTCTCCCAAATGTTGTTGCTGGATGGGTAGAGAGTATTTTCTGTCAGAGAGCCATAGACATTGCCCTGCTTTCTGCTGCAGCCACCTGCTCTGACTTTCAGTGCTGGGTGGAGTCAGGGAAGGATCAAACTTTGGCCATGCTGGGGCTTCAGGATCTGCTTAACCTGCTTGGCAGGACTGTGCCAGAGATCGCCTTCTCTGCTCTCTTCTGTAGGCTTCTCCCTTTCTCGTGGGACGCCCCAGGACTGTGAGCGCCGTGGGGGGTTCTGCTCTCGGGGGTCATGCCCGCTGGGTATTGCTCGTGTTGGCATCTGCTCCCTGCAAGACTTCTGCTGCCGGAGGTAGGTTCAGGGTTTCCCAAGAGCCACTGTTGTTACCTGTTTGAGTTATAGGTCAGGTCACTGGAGAAAGAGTGGAGAATACCCACCCCAAGGGAAGGAAGAAGCCCTTGGGCAGCCACTGCTGTGCTGCCCAGCTCATGAGCTGCTGCAGTGACCAGTATCCTCCGAAACATCCCAACCCATGGCTGCTGGCCAGTACCACCACTGTCTGAAGAGAGCTCAGGTCAGCCTAGGCACTGGGCACTGCCAGATCATTCCCCTTACAGGCGATGGTATCCCTGATGGCATCCTGGCTCCTCATGCTCCCTTCTGTGCAGCCATTGGAAACAACTGCTTGCCTCTCGCAGTGACCCTGGAGATATTTACACGGACGCATCAAGCACCCCCTGGAGATGTAAAGGACATCTGTGACCCAGGACAGCCAGGTCACAGCCCCGTGCCCCATGAAAAGTGCCTGCCCTGTTCCCAATACAATACTGTGGCTGACATCCGTGTTGCTGTGACTTGTGTATGTCCTGGAGGAAAAGTGTGCTGGCATGTGCCATCTGTGGAGACCATTCTCCGTTAGACAGGAAGGGGGGCTCTCCCTTAGGACACTACATGTTGACATCAAAGCTGCAGACTCCGTAGCCTAAGGGAGAGCAGGGCCAAAGGGATTGTGTGAGAGGGACTCACCAATTCTTCCATGTGGCTATTTTCACACTTGATTTTCAGGAAAACAGGTGAATGTTGCAGACAGAAGGAGCTGTGGCTTTCCACCACAGCCCAGGCTCCTGGAGATCGTCACCATTACCTAAGCTTCCATGGCCACAGTGGAAGCATGTGGGGTGTTCACCAGGTGCCAGGCCAGACAGGGACTCCCTTGGGGCTATTTCACAAAACATGGCACTCTATGGGTTGAGGTGGCAGTGGATCCATCTCCAGGGACTATGGGACTGGTTGAGTATCACCAGCACATTGTGTGGGGCCCAGGGAGGGTTGAGGTCAGGCTGCCCCTGAGGAAATAGAGACCTGGGTCTGTGCTGGAGGGTCATGTAGGCGCCTGGGCTGCATTGGGTGTTAGTGTCATGGAAGGTTTGGGACATGGGTATGGGCCAGAGGGTCATTCAGTAGCTGGGGGCTGTGTTCAGGGTCAGTGCCATGGTGGGAATTGAGACCTGGGGCTGCACTCAAGAGCCTGGGGCTGGGTTGGGTCAGCCCCAAGACCCTTTTGTCTCTCCAGTGTCTGACTCCCAGCCCTTGGCTCTCTCCTGGTGCTGAC
>NW_028186259.1:1589152-1597560 GCF_003343005.1 Rhea americana
AGCAGCCTGCTTTCATCCGCTTGGCCCTGCTTCTCTCTTTCCCATGCCTCTTCCTCCCTGAGTCACCTTGGTCCTTCCCTTTCCTCGAGTTTACCCTTTTTCTGGAATACCACATTGTGATTCCTATGAATCGCAGAATTCTCTTGATTACTCGAGGCAGCTGAAAGGGGAGCAAGAGGCAAACATATTCTCTGTTTATACGACTGGTTCCTGCTCCTTTCTATGCCAGAAAAAAACCCGGCTGTGTCCATGCTAGACGGTTCATCGCAAGCCACCATCTCCAGGGTGCCTGCTGTGCTGCTGCAGGGATATGTCGCAAGGTGTGTTGCATGAGGATAAYGGTGAAGATTGCAACAGCTCCCAGGAGGYRCCTCACCCTCTCCCCCTGCACGAGGGAGGGTTCAGGGACCACCCATCAGCTCCAAGTATCTGGATCACTTTCTCATTGGCCAGGAGAAGATGTGGCCCCAAGAACAACCACATGTCCCACCTGTCAGGAATGCTATAAAACCAGAGTGCTGTGGCCAAAACAATACTCCCTGATCCAAAGGGCATTTGGGCACAAGCGACTCGTGGTGGGATTGTTACTGCTTGAACACCGAGACCACCCCTGATCTGGTAGGTACCTGCGGGGACTCTTCCAGGTTGGCCACCCATTCAGACTCCCTGTTCAAGTCCCATCTGCCCAGAAACATTTACATGACAGTTGGGTGGATACCTCTGTGCATATGGAGAGACAGAAACCAGATCCAGAAAAGAGAGTAAATCAGACGTAGGAGCTGATGGCTATTAGAGCCTAGAAAGAGTTGAAGCTGGATACAGGGTTTCCTAACTGCAGGAAAGATGCCTTCATGCTTGAGGAGGAACCCAAGGGTTTGTGTTCTGGCAAGATGGGGACTTGCCTCGGCAAAGAGGGGAGATGCTTCTCAGGCCAGGGCACAGAGGCTTTCCATGCTCTCAGGTCTCAGTTAGCTCCAAAAGGTGGTTTTGTAATGACCAGAGTGGTGACCAAGAATCTTCCCCAGTCTCTTGCCCCAGCCTGGGGAGGTGCTGCACTGAGTGGTGCCGCAGCCTGTTGGGCTGTGAGGATCTTTGCTGGGAAGCCTGGACATGCGTATGGGCACTCCTGAGGTGGTTGGGCTTTGCTGTGCTTAGGACAGCTTTGCTGACCTTCTGGAGAGCAGCTCTGCAGAGAAAGACCTGAGAGTCCTGGTGGATGACAAGTTGACCATGAGCCAGCAATGTGCCTTTGTGGCCAAGAAGGCCAATGGTATCCTGGGGTGCATTAGGAAGAGTGTTGCCAGCAGGTGGAGGGAGGTGATCCTGCCCCTCTACTCAGCCCTGCAGAGGCCTCATCTCGAGTCCTGTGTCCAGCTCTGGGCTCCCCAGGACAAGAGAGACATGGAGCTACTGGAGAGAGTCCAGTATAGGGCTACAAAGGTGATCAGAGGGCTGGAGCATCTGTCCTATGAGGAAYGGCTGCGAGAGCTGGGCCTSTTCAGCCTGGGGAAGAGAAGACTGAGGGGGGATCTGATCAGTGTGTACAAGTACCTGAAGGGAGGGTGTCAAGGGGACGGGGACAAACTCTTTTCAGTTGCCCCGTGTGACAGGACAAGAGGCAATGGGCAAAAACTGAAGCACAGGAAGTTCTGCCTGACCGTGAGGGGGAATTTCTTYCCTGTGAGAGTGACGGAGCACTGGCACAGGTTGCCCAGGGAGGTTGTGGAGTCTCCTTTTCTGGAGATCTTCAAGGCCTGCCTGGATGCAACCTTGTCTAACATRCTCTAGGTGRCCCTGCTGAGCAGGGGTGTTAGACTAGATGATCTCCAGAGGTCCCTTTCAACCTTACTGATTCTATGATTCTATGACAGTGGAGATGATGAGGAAGCGTGGTTTGAGTAGGCAGCTCTGAACTGCCTGAGATTATGGAAGAAACAGATCCACCCTTCATATACTATGGCCTCTCCAAGGACAGACATTCCCCTCAGTATGTCTGCATTTGGGTCATTTTCTGCTTTAGTTCTGCTAGTGCTGTTGCCTTCAGTGTTTGCACAATCAACTCTGTCTTCATCTACTGCATTTCTTTGGAAGCTGTTTTGCCTAAAACTACTAGCGTAAGGCATGCATTCTGCCACGCGTGCGTTGGAAAGAGCACAGGGGAGTCCTGAGAGTAAGAAGGTGATGGCAGACCATCTGGACGGTCCAACAGGCTGGCACTTCCCTAACAGCTCCCACAGTAGGCCACAGAATTGCTGTCCAYAGCTGGCACTGCTTCTTGGGGACCAGGCTACAGCAAAATATCATCCCCTGCTCCTTGAGTGTTGGTGTGTCCCTTCTGCAGCCACGTGGAGGTCTCTGGGTCAGCTGTTGGCCATGCGGATCCTGTACCTTCTCTTCCCCTTCTTCCTCCTGCTGCTCCAGGGTGCTGCAGGTGAGACGTGGGGAGGGGCAAAGGGCTGAGCTCTGATACCTTGTTGGTGGGATCTGCCACGTCCTGGGAAGGCACTGCRTGTGTTGGMRTGATGCAAAGCTGAGGCGGGGTGGAAGAAAGGAGGCTKTGCAGGGGCCCTTTCAGGAGCACCTGCAGTGGCAGTGGGGACAGGTGCCCAGGAAGAAGAGCCTCACWTCTCCTGCAGGCTACAAAGGCATTCAGCTGCTGCTTCAGTTGAAGCCTGTGTTAAGCTGCTGCTCAGGGGGTGGTTCTGGGGGTAAGGGCTGACCAAGGGCTTTCCATGAGAGGCCACTCAAAGGCCAGGAGCAGCTAGGAGGGCACACGGGGTGCGGGATGTGCCCGGCTGCCCCGYTCTGCTGCTSCTGCCAGCAGTGGGCACGCAGCTGGGGACCTGGGAAAGCAGCGTGGCTCTTCCTTGGCCTCCCACTGCTCTTCTCCAGTGTCTGCCCTCATGTGCGTGCACACCCCCACTGCCACCTAACAGTGCTGTAGACGAGATGTCTTCCTAAAGAAGATGCAGGTATGGTGAGTTTGATGCTGAGTCCTTAAAGGGAGTTGAAGTCCATCGTGAAATCCAGGGTTAGCGTCAACCTTTCCGGAATCAAACGCTGTTCTCACACATTGTCTTTGCTACTTTTTCCTTGTACATCTGTCTCCATAGCTGCAGGAAGTGCCAAAAGCTGCAGACGAAAAGGGGGATTCTGTACTTTTGGGGGCTGCCGATTCCTTACTAAACGCATTGGAACTTGTGCTACATTTATCCCTTGCTGCAGATCGTAAGTTTCAGTTTGAAAGTCCAGGAAAAGGGTTCCAGGAAAAGGGTTGCTAGCTCATCAATAATGATGACATTTCCTAGCCCTCTCTTGAGCCAAGTCTTGGCTAACACCTTTGTGCCTTCGTGCTCTGAGGCAGAGCCCAGGGCAGGGAGCGAAATGGCCTTGTGTGCTCAGGGCTGCCYCGCGTGTGGAAGGCRGCGGCCAACAACTGGCAGCACATTTCCATCCCCCTMGGCCCCACAAGACCTGCACAGCCTTGGTGGAGGCTCTGCCACAGTRCCCAAGAGSGATAGGTGTCCCTGGGGTGGCRCGAGGAACAGACTCCTTGCCTGGATGTGCCTGCAGAGCTTGGAGTTGGGGCTGCAACTGCTTAGGAAAGCACAGCTCCAGACCTTCTGCAACAAGCGCTGGAGCTTCCTTCTGSSGCCGTTAGACTTATGGCCTCCCGGCAGCTCTGTATTGTAGGAGAAGTGGTGGGAGAGGCTGGCAGAAAGGGAAATGCAAAGAATRTGTTGCAAGCAGGTGGCATCCCTCTCTCTTTACTTCCTACAGGATATGGAGATGATGCCCTGAATCATCCGAGCAGCACATCCCCCTCGCTTCTCAGTCCTGCCAATGGCTGCTCAAGCCCTCCTCCCTCCTGCCTTCCTGCTTCTGCAGCCCCCAAGTCGTGTGAAAATGGGGGTGAAGCGCTGCTCCTGATGGGATGCAAGGGCACTTGTGTGTGGGASCAACGCGGCCGGGGTCCTTGTGTCCGTTGGAAAGAAGCTGCATATCCCTGCTTCAATAAAGCCGTGTAGTTTGGTACTGCAGTTGGTGGGAAGTGCAGGCGCTTCCKGGTGGGACAGGCRGTTTTGTGCGGGTAAGGGTTTGSCGGTCCTCAGAGTCCCCACCACGGCCGTGCTCAGGGATGCTCTTTCCTGGCAGCGTGGCACCTTGCAGCGCCTGCCAGGCCCAGGCTGCTTGCTGCWGGTGGCACAGAGSCACTCTGTGGTGCCTGTAGGTTGTTTCCCAGCGTGGCAGCAGTGTCCTGGTCCTGTTGGCCATGGGGGTGTCTCTCGACCCAGCGGGAGCGTGGGCGGCAGCAGCAGCTTGTGGCTGCATGCAGAGGGTGCGCTGGCGTGTGTGTCCCTTGGCCAGGCACCTCCAGGGCTGCCCACCTGCCTGTCTCTGTGCACCAGGGCTCCTCCTTGCCCTGCTCCAGCACACTGCAGCCCTCTTGGCTGTGGGCCCTGATGCCARCATGGCATGGCCCCTGGGGCYCTTCCCAGCATGCAGCTGCACMGGGCCTCCCTYGCCCTCCTGGGCCAYCTGCAGAGCAGCCCCTGCCCATCTCCCCTGCACTCCTGCCCTCCTCATGCACCCACACCTCTCTGCAACCCACAGCCTCCATCTCTGTGAGAGCCCTCCCCTCAGGAGATTGATTGGCCGGGCCATCCACCAAGGACACCTTTGTAGCCCTTGAAGTGTGATAGGTCCACAGGGAGGGCTGTCCAGCTCAGTCTTGACATGAACTCTCCAACAGGTCTAAGGGCTGTGGCCTGGAAGCGTCCCGATTTTGAGCCCAGCATGGAATACGCAGGGTGTCTTCTGTGCTCTGCCCACCTGGCGATACTTGGTGGAGGCACTGCAGTTCTCTGCCTCCAGGCAGTGACCAGCACCCTCCCGCAAAGGCCAGCCTCAAGGCTTGYGCTGCCCCTGCACTGGAGTAGCAGCTTGTGTGCGTGCACACATGCCTGCAGGAGCAAAATTTGCCCCTGGCTGTGCTGGGGAAGCCTTTGATTTCAAAGGAAACAAAGTAGACTCAGCCCTCTTGATTCAGACTCAGCCACCTCCGGCTTCCAGGAGGATGTCCAGCTCTTCCCCACGCAGCATGTTGAGCATCTGCAGGAGCTTACCATGTGCCTCTGCCCTGCTTGCAAGGCTGAAGATCCTTACTGAGGTTGACTGTGGCACACTCCTGTGCCACCTGAATGCCTGCCGGGAAGGACCTAGTGGCCTTTCAGAGAAGGGAGGGCAGAGGGCTGCAGAGCCCCAAAGGCTGCAGCTGCATGAGGCAAGGCTCCCTCTCTGTGTCCACCGCTGCTTGCGCAGCTCCAGCCCTGCTCTCCCATTCTTCTACTGCCCACAGTAATTCCCTCCTGGCTTTCCAAGCTCCAGCATGCATGTGTGTGTGGCAGTGACAGTGTGGCTGTGGAGCTCCTAGAAATACGGAGCCTTTGTTAGGAAGGCCTGGAGCACTGGCCGCCAAAGGTCAGCGCTGCCCCTTCAGTCTCCTGCAGCTTTCAGCATGCCCCTGCATCCCAGGTGGGAGAGAGAGAGGGAGGAAGACCGGTGYTGTTGGCTGTGATAGCTTCAGTCCCCCGAGCTGAGCAACCTTGTATTCGCTGCCGTGTCTTTCCGCAGCTGCAGAGCTCCCCGAGGTATATTCAGAACATGCTGGCCTGTCCTGCTCTTTCTGCCACTTGGGTTCRTGCAGCTTGACAGTGACCAGTCAATAGTTGCCCTAAGCACCCCTCAGCTCTGCAATGCAAAGCTGCCCCACTGCCACGTGCACCCCTTTGCCCACAATGTGGCAAAAAAGAGTGACGGTGTTGTGGAAAGAGACCTGACCAGGTCCACATGGCAGATGCAGGTGCACACTAAGCTTAGGCAACAAAAACAAAAGAGGAAAGTGGTTTTATACCTTGAGTACAGGACATTCAGTTGTCTGTCATGTAGGATAACTGGCATGGACCTAGTGACCTGGAGAAGTGGATACGTGGGTGCCATTCTGTATGTGCATCAGCTTCAATGTGTGTACATGAGCAGGAGTTGTCGTGCTAGTCCCACAATATTCAGATAAAAATGTTCTGGTAAACACAGAGAGAACGCTCTTCTCAGGAATGTGCCAAGTGGAGCAGGTGTCCAGTGTTCTACCTGTCCTTGCACATCACATATTGCCCGACTCTTCAATGCTTTGAGGGAACACTAAGATGGACACATTTCCTCCCTTTGTCGGACTGGCTACCACCAGCCAGCCAGTTTTGTCTGTGCCAGACGGTTCATCCCAAGCCAYCATCTCCAGGGTGCCKGCKGTGSTGCTGCAGGGATATGTCGCAAGGTGTGTTGCATGAGGATAACGGTGAAGATTGCAACAGCTCCCAGGAGGCRCCTCACCCTCTCCCCCTGCACGAGGGAGGGTTCAGGGACCAGCCCATCACTCCTATGCACACGGGTAACTTTCTCATTGGCCAGGGGAAGATATGGCCCCAAGAATAAGCACATGTCCCACCCATCTGGAGGAGTATAAAACCAAGGTGTTATGNCCTGTGAGAGTGACGGAGCACTGGCACAGGTTGCCCAGGGAGGTTGTGGAGTCTCCTTTTCTGGAGATCTTCAAGGCCTGCCTGGATGCAACCTTGTCTAACATRCTCTAGGTGRCCCTGCTGAGCAGGGGTGTTAGACTAGATGATCTCCAGAGGTCCCTTTCAACCTTACTGATTCTATGATTCTATGACAGTGGAGATGATGAGGAAGCGTGGTTTGAGTAGGCAGCTCTGAACTGCCTGAGATTATGGAAGAAACAGATCCACCCTTCATATACTATGGCCTCTCCAAGGACAGACATTCCCCTCAGTATGTCTGCATTTGGGTCATTTTCTGCTTTAGTTCTGCTAGTGCTGTTGCCTTCAGTGTTTGCACAATCAACTCTGTCTTCATCTACTGCATTTCTTTGGAAGCTGTTTTGCCTAAAACTACTAGCGTAAGGCATGCATTCTGCCACGCGTGCGTTGGAAAGAGCACAGGGGAGTCCTGAGAGTAAGAAGGTGATGGCAGACCATCTGGACGGTCCAACAGGCTGGCACTTCCCTAACAGCTCCCACAGTAGGCCACAGAATTGCTGTCCACAGCTGGCACTGCTTCTTGGGGACCAGGCTACAGCAAAATATCATCCCCTGCTCCTTGAGTGTTGGTGTGTCCCTTCTGCAGCCACGTGGAGGTCTCTGGGTCAGCTGTTGGCCATGCGGATCCTGTACCTTCTCTTCCCCTTCTTCCTCCTGCTGCTCCAGGGTGCTGCAGGTGAGACGTGGGGAGGGGCAAAGGGCTGAGCTCTGATCCTATGTCTGTTGGGTCTCCAATATCACTAAGGGACTGAAACGGCTGAGGATACTGAACACTATGGAGAGAATGGTTTTGCAGTCGGTTTAATTATMCTGTGTTTAAAAAGCCATGCTTTGGGGGGAGTGACCAAAAGACACTCTCTGTGTACCTTCTCAGCTATTACCACGTGCATTGCACGTGGAGGAATTTGCTCCAGAAAAAAAGAGTGTGGCTTCTCACATGGGTTATAGTTCTAGGTTCAAATTCCTTCCTTAGCTGCCACTCCCTGGCGCTCTCCAKTTGAGGGCTCCTGCAGTCTCTGAAGTCTCAGCAGACACAGCCCACCCAGCTCACCCAAAATTTTGACCCCAAGTGGACAGAACGTTATGGCTGTTGGTGTTCAGCACCATCTGAGGACTCCTCAACATGTCTCACTCTGAGACATCACAGACATCGCAGTGCTGGGTGACCAAGCTGAGATGTTGTGGTGGAGCTGTACCCTCCTCAGGGGTAGTTGGGGACTGAGGTATACACCCTGGGTACCACCATGACCAGAAATGCCCGTGTCCCAGGACTTCATCTGAGAGTTCTTCTTTTCCATTGGCCACACTGACCAAATCTCCAATAGCAAGAAACCTTGCTATTGAAGATGCAGAAATGATGAATGTGATGCTGAGTCCACATGGTGCACTGAGGCTCAAGGGCAACGTCAGTCCTTCTGGAATTATGCCCATTTACACTTACCACAGGTCTCTGTCCTTTCAAATGTTTCTTTGTGCAGGGTGGTCTCAGCAACCAATAAACGAAGCTCAGTGCCTGCAGGCTGGGGGTTACTGTGGATTGATGAAATGCAAGTCCCATTCTCGTTTCATTGGACTTTGCACAAGACATCATCCTTGCTGCAGAAAGTGAGTTTTGAATTAAAGAATGAGGATGGATTTGCTATTGTGTCTGCAGGAACAGTTGCTGTGACTGCACTTAAAAGCAAATAAGCAAATACCTGTTTAACACCTTTGTGCCTTCGTGCTCTGAGGCAGAGCCCAGGGCAGGGAGCGAAATGGCCTTGTGTGCTCAGGGCTGCCTCGCGTGTGGAAGGC
>NW_028186260.1:0-1057 GCF_003343005.1 Rhea americana
TGTTGACCCAAGGGCAATCCATGGGCGTCCTCTGGACATCCAAGTTGACCCATGGTCATCCCATGGCATCCGTCCTGCCCCATGGACACCTCACGGGCACCAGAGTTGACCCACGGGCATCTCATGGCGTCTGTCCTGCCCCATGGACACCCCATGGTGACCCTGTGGGCACCCACGTTGACCCATGGGCAATCCATGGGCATCCTTTGGACACCCAAGTTGACCCATGGTCATCCCATGGCATCCTTCCTGCCCCATGGACGCCCCATGGACACCAGAGTTGACCGCTGGTCATCCCGTGGCATCCGTCCTACCCCATGGACACCCCATGACCACCAAGCCCATCCCACGGCCCCAATCCTGCCCCACAGCCACCATGTGGCCCCCAATCCTACCCCCACGGTTGCCCCATGGACTGGTTGTGTCCACGTGTCCCAGGCCCATGTGTCCCCATGTTGCTGCATCCCCATGGCCTATGTCCCACACTGCGTGTCCCACACCCCATGTCCATGTCCCGTGTCMTCATGTCCCATCTCCCCATGTCCATGCCCCGTATCTCCATGTCTCCATACACCACGTCATCATGTCCCAGCTCCCCGTGGTGCGTCTCCCACGTCCACGTGTCCTGCTTCTCATGTCCCCGTGTCCCACGTCACGTGTCCTCATATCGCATGTCCCAATGTCCATGTCCCACGTCCACGTGTCCTGTTCCACGTTGCATGTCCCACATCTCCCTGTCTCCATATTCCACGTCATCATGTCCCATCTCCCCATGGTCCATGGCCCACACCCATGGCCCATGTCCATGGCCCATGGCCCACATCTCCCTGTCTCCATGTTCCACGTCATCATGTCCCATCTCCCCATGGCCCATGTCCATGTCCCACATCACCCTGTCTTCATGTTCCACGTCATCATGTCCCATCTCCCCATGGCCCATGTCCATGTCCCACATCTCCATGTCGCCATGTTCCGCGTCATCATGTCCTGTCTCCCCATGGTCCATGTCCCATGTCCGGTATCTCCATATTCCATGTCATCATGTCCCGTCTCCCCA
>NW_028186261.1:0-1056 GCF_003343005.1 Rhea americana
GTCTGTGGGGTGATTTTGGGGTCCATATCCCAATGCAGAGGAGCCCCAGAATAGCCTTGGGGTTCTGGGGTGTCTTTGGGGGTCTGTGGGGTGATTTTGGGGTCCATATCCCAATGCAGAGGGTCTCTGGAGCAGCTTAGGTGTCTGGCGGGGTTGGGGGCAGTTTAGGGGATACTAGAGGAAGTTTGGGGCCCTACCTTGAGTCTTAGGGGGCTTTGGAGCAGTTGAGTGGTGACTAAAGGCAGTTTTGGGGGTCCCCATCCCACACTGGTGACCCCTGGGGGGTGTTGGGGGGCCCTGTCCCCATTTGGGGGCAGTTTTGGGGATCCCCAGAGCCAGTTTGGGATCTCTGGGGCCTTTCTGAGACAGTTGCAGGGGGCGTGGAGGCAGTTTGGGTGCCCACGTGCAGTTTTGGGGCAGTTTCTGGGGTTTCTGGGGCAGTCTGAGGCTGCTCCTGGAGCGAGTTTGCAGCCCATAAGGCAGATTTGGGCAGTTTGGGGCTCTCTGGGAGCAGATTGGGGCGTTTGGGAGGGTCCTGGGGTCGTTCTGGGATCCCTGGAGCAAATGTGGGGCAATCTGGGGGGCTCCGTGCCCCGGCTTTTTGGGTGGTTTTGTGGCTCTCCAGAGCAGGTTTGGGGCAGCTAGCGGGTCTTTGGGGGCAGTTTTGAGGTAGTTTTAGGCAATCTGGGGATCCCTGAGGGTTGATTTGGGTCAGCGTGGGGGTCTCCATCCTGCTTTGGACACCTGTGGGGCAGGTTTGGGTCAGCTGGGGGCACCGCAGGGAAGGACTGGGGGCTCCCGTCATGGTTTGGGGCTCTCCAGGGGCAGTTTGAGCGGTTTAGGGGTCCCTGGGGCAGTTGGGGGGTCCCTGTCCCGTGCAGGGGCTCCCCAGGGGCAGTTTTGGGGCGCCGCATCCTCTTCCGGGGGGGCCCCAGCAGCTGCCTGGAGGTGGAAATCTCGCACTTTGCTCCTAATCCCGGGGCCCAGCTGTCCCAGCCCGGCCCCCCCGCGGCTATTTTGGGCCCCGGCACCCGCGGGCCCCTTATAGGGTAAAGC
>NW_028186262.1:0-1016 GCF_003343005.1 Rhea americana
CTGCCAGTGCCCTGGCCACCACCCCGGCCCCTGCCACCGCCACCCCCCAGCCGGTGCCCCCGTGGCGGTCACCCGGGCACGGCCGCGGCCCCCGGCCCCGCTCAGCCCGGCTCCTCTCCCGGCAGCTGGGACGCGGGCGAGTGGTCGCCCTGCAGCCGGTCGTGCGGGCCGGGCACCCAGCACCGCCCGGTGCTGTGCCGCCAGGCCTTCGCCCACCGCAGCACCCTGGTGCACCCGCGCCGCTGCGCCCCGCTGCCCCGGCCCGACGCCACCCAGCCCTGCCAGCTGCGGCCCTGCAGCCGCTGGGAGGTGCTCAGCGACTGGAGCCCGGTACGCGCACGGCCACCACCGGCCACCGGCCGCCGGCCACCGCCCGGCGGGGAGCTGCCCCTGCCGCCAGCGCTGGCACTGGGCACCAGTACTGGCACTGGGCATCCGTACTGGCCCAGAGCACTAGGCACCAGTACAGGCACCAGTACTGCTCCAGGGTACTAGCCACCAGTACAGGCACTGGCCACCAGTATTGGCGCTGGGTATTCGTACTGGCCCAGGGCACTGGCCACCAGTACTGGTACTGGGCATTGCTACTGGTTCGGGGCACTGGGCACCAGTACTAGCCTGGGGCACTGGGCACCAGTACTGGCCCAGGGCACTGGGCACCAGTACAGGCACCAGTACTGGCCCAGGGCACTGGCCACCAGTACTGGTACTGGGCATTGCTGCTGGCTTGGGGCACTGGGCACCAGTATTGGCACTGGGCACTGGTGCTGGCTGCCAGTACTGGTACCAGGTAGCACCACAGGGCACCAGTACCAGCCCTGGGCACCAGTACTGGTACCGGGTGGCAGCACTGGGCGCTGATACGGGCCCTGGGCACCAGCACCAGCACTGGGCATTGGTAGTGGCACTGGGCACTGGTGCTGGCCACCAGTATCGGTACTGGCTGGCGGTGCTGGGCACCAGTGCTGGTGCCGGCAGTGCCGGCAGGGGCATGGGGGGAGCGGGCGGTGGCGGTG
>NW_028186263.1:0-1043 GCF_003343005.1 Rhea americana
ATGGCCTCGTAATATGGGGGTCTTATGCTAATACACAACCAGCAGCGTCTGGTTATATTTGGATTTGTTTGATTCAACATTCGATAACTAGCATCTATGACTTTCCATATGCTGTTCCCAGATGTGATTCCATGTTCCCCTGCAATGGTGGGGACTATATCTGTAGGGAGTGATTCTATTGCACTATTGGGAAGTGTCGTTGTAGATAGGTCTGGCCCAAGGGCTTTTGTAGGTCGGGCCTCTAGGACTCCCCCTGACAGTATGCTATTTGGTCCGACTGGTTGGGAAATCTTGGCCTCCTCCTTTTTATTAGTATGAGGCCTCCGCTATCAGGTCCGTGTGGATAGAATCTAACGCCCCACATTTTCCCTAGTAACCAGCTGATATCTTCYRGCTTGGTTACATTTAGAWACAGAACCGTGCAATTTCCAGCATAGTTGGGCTTTGATCTGTACCCAAGCTGCATACCTCCTGAGGTAACATGTTTGCATCCTAGTGGTCCACAGCCTACTTCTAAGAACTTGTCGCGACCTGCCCCAGGATTCCAGTCTGTAGCAATGGTTTCACAGTCCCAGTATGCGCAATAATATTCGTTAGGATAATTACAATACCCCTTCCCTGGGTTAGGGCTCGGGCAAAAATACAGAGCAGAATCATTACGACACGTGTCTAATAGGAATAAGGTACACACCGGTGTTGCAAAACTAGGGGCACCTGCTGTCGTTACTTGCTGTATAATCTGTTGATCTTCATATCTAATTAGACTCCACTGAAAGGGTCGATGGGGGTGGTGTGGTTGTAGGATACCGCAACTGACCATGATAATAACGCTAATTCCCGTGTACCGCAAGAGATAGTCGGGGCCCATTTCTCCTAATGTTATGTTTTACCTGGCCTCTTAACCTCCCCACCRTCYGCACTCCTCTGCCTCGCTTGTCAGTTCGGTTGCAGCGAACTACAAGGTATTGGTTCTTCTTGGCAGCAGTAGTGTTCTTCAGGGGAATCTGTTAGAGAGCCTTTGTCTAGGAGTGGGGCCCCTTCTC
>NW_028186264.1:0-1002 GCF_003343005.1 Rhea americana
GCGGTGTCCCCCCCCCCCCAGGAAAAGCGCCGACGGGGCCCTGCAGCGCTTCGACAAGAGCCTCGAGGAGTTTTACGCCCTCTGCGACCAGCTGGAGCTCTGCCTGGTGAGCCACCGCGTCCCCGGGTCCCCCGGGGCGTCCCCGTGTCCCCCGGCATGTCCCCGTGTCCCCCAGTGCGTCCCCAGGTCCTCCGGGGCGTCCCCACGCTCCCCGGCGCGTCCCCGTGTCCCCGCCGGCACGTCCCAACCTCCTTCAGGGTGTCCTCGCCTTCCCCCCCTCCCCGGGGCATCCCCACGGCTTCCGGGGTGTCCCCCAGGGCGTCCCCTGGGGTGTCCCTGTGTCACCCTGCGGTGTCGCATCCCGCCGCCCCGGCGTCCTCGTGACCTTCTGGCCATCCCAGCATCCTCCCCGGAGTGTCGCTGCGTCACCTCAGGGTGTCCCCGTGGTCCCCAAGTGCATCCCTGGATCCCCCCGGTGGGTCCCCATCTCCCCCCCGGGGTGTCCCCGTGTCCTCCTCGGGTGTCCCTATGTCCCCTGGGGTGTCCCCGCGGCCCCCCGGCATTGTCCATGGCCCCCGGTGCCGTCCCCACGGCCTCGGGGACGTCCTGCATTGTCCCTGCGGCCCCCAGTGCCGTCCCCATGGCCCCCGGTGACATCCCCGCACCCCGGGTGCCGTCCCCATGGTCCCCGGTGCTGTCCCCATGGCCTCGGTGACGTCCTGGCGCCATTCCCGCGCCCCCAGCGCTGTCCCCATGGCACCCGGTGATGTCCCCATGCCCTTGGCACCGTCCCTATGGCCCCTGGTGCGGTCCCCGTGGCCCCCAGTGCCGTCCCCATGCCCCTGGGGCTGTCCCCATTGCACCCAGTGATGTCCCCGTGCCCTTGGCGCCATCCCCATGGCCCCCCAGCGCCATCCCCGTGGCCCCCAGCGCTGTCCCTGTGGCCCCTGGTGACATCTCTGCACCCTCGGTGACATCACCATGGCCCCCCAGCACCGTCCC
>NW_028186265.1:0-1090 GCF_003343005.1 Rhea americana
ATGCCCTGGCCCTTGGGCTCTGGTGGCCCCCCATCTCCACCTACCTGCCACCGCATGCCCTGGCCCTTGGGCTCTGGTGGCCCCCCATCTCCACCCACCTGCCACTGCACGCCCTGGCCCTTGGGCTCTGGTGTCCCCCCATCTCCACCTACCTGCTACCGCATGCCCTGGCCCTTGGGCTCTGGTGGCCCCCCATCTCCATCCACCTGCCACCAAGTGCCCTGTCCCTGTCCCTTGGGTTCTGGTGTCCCCTCATCCCCCATCCACCTGCCAGCAGGTGCCCTGTCCCTGTCCCCTTGGGCTCTGGTGTCCCTCCATCCCCACGCCACCAGGTGCCCTGTCCCCGTCCCCTGCGTCCCGCCGGCGCGGCTCACCTCGGCCACGGCTTGCTGCACCACGTCCAGCTCGCCCGTGAGCGCCGCGTCCAGCAGCAGCACCAGCGGGTTGAGGCGCACCCGGCCCTTGGGGCGCTTGCGGGGCGAGGAGGGGCTGCGCAGGGCCGAGCGCCGCTCCTGCGGGCACCCGGGCGGTCAGCGGGGACACCCGGCACCAGGAGGTACCCAGGGGAGACCGTGGGGGCACCTGCTGGGGCACCCAGCACCAGGGGAGGACCTGGGGACATCGCCTGGGGGCACCTGACCCTACGTGATACCCAAGGATGGACCTTGGGGACATCTCCTGGGTCAGTTAGCATCATAGGACACCTGAGAAGGGACCTCAGGGACGCCTCCTGGGGCACCTGGCACCATAAGGYACCCGGGGAGGACCTTGGTGACACCACCCAGGGAAGCAAAGGACCAGGAAAGGGCCTCAGTGACACCTCCTGGGGCCCTTGGCATCACAGGACACCCGAAGGTGACCCTCGAGGCACCTTCCCAGGGCAGCAGGGTACATGAAGGGGACCTCAGTGACACCTCCCAGGGCACCTGGGACCACAGGACACCCGAGAAGGGACCTTGGGGGACACCTCTGGGAGCACCAGGCATCACCTAGCACCCAGAGGAAACCCAAAGGGCACCCAGGAGGACCTCAGGGACTCCTCTGAGAGTGCCAGGCACTGCCTGGCATCTCAAGGGACACCGGGAAGGAC
>NW_028186266.1:0-1034 GCF_003343005.1 Rhea americana
GCATGGTGGGGGGCACTGGGCCTTTGCTGGAGGATGCTGGGGCCATATTGGGAGATGCTGGCAGCATACTGGGAGGCAGTGGAAGCTACTGGGACATGCTAGGGAGTACTGGGAGCATGCTAGGGCCCCGCTGGGAGCTGCTGGGAGCTGCTGGGAGACACTGGGGCTTTACTAGGGGGTGCTGGGGCCATATTGGGAGGCACTGGGAGCATACTGGGAGGCACTGAGATTTACTGGAGATTGCTAGGGCCGTGCTGGAAGTCACTGGGAGTTACTGGGGCATGCTGGGGAGTACTGGAAGCTGCTGGCAGGCCCTGGAGCCATGCTGGGGGCCACTGGGAGCATGTTGGGCAGCACTGGGGAGTACTGGGGAGTACTGGGAACTGTTCAGGTTTTACTGGAGAGTGCTGGTGCCACACTGGGAGGCACTAGGAGCTACTGGGGGGTGCTGGGGGCCATTAGAGCCGTGCTAGGGGGATACTGGGGCATGCTGGGAGGCACTGACAGTTACTGGCAGGCACTGGGAGATATTGCGGAGCACTGGGAGCTACTGGGAGACACTGGGGCCATGGTGAGGAGTGCTGGGAGTGTACTGGGGCCCTGCCAGGAAGTTACTGGGTGAAGTTGGTTGATAGTGGGAGCACTGGGATGATACAACCCCCTACCCCAGCTCAAAAGGCGAGCAGAGCTGGTCTGGACCAATTTGAACTGGGATAGACTGGGACAGACTGGGAGACTCTGGTGCAGGATGGGTTGGATTGAGTTCGATGGGTCCAGATAGACGTGTTTTGTGTTGGACTGGTTTGGACTGGTTTGGGCTGGTGTGCGTGGTTCTGCACTGGCGTGTACTGGCGCAGACTGGTCCGTGCTGGTGCGGACTGGTCCGTACTGGTGCGGACTGGTGCGGCTGTCCCCGCAGAAGCGCAAGGCCGACGTCGTGTCACCCGCGACGCCCGTCCCCGCCGCCCCCGACACCTCGCAGGCCTCCGTCTTCCCCCAGGTGAGCCCCCAGTGCGGCCCAGTACGGCCCAGTA
>NW_028186267.1:0-1043 GCF_003343005.1 Rhea americana
CCAGGTGTTCTACTTAGATTCTTGAGGGCCAAACATCCCGTTTGGCAAGTCAGCACAAACACACACACACACAAACACTCTTCAGTAGCAAGCAGTTTATTAGGAGATACTTAAAAGCAGACCGACCTGATGGTAATCTCGGCAAGAACCACTCCAATGCTTGTCCTGATTGTCTGCATGGCGAGAGAGAAAGTCGGCAGGCATAATTTTTTCGGGCATCCACGAGGAGGCAAAGTGGTCCTCTGTTGTGTAGCAGCCTCCCCCTTCTTCGGAAAAAATCTGGTATTTATGATTACTTGCGGTAGGCAGGAGTCCCGGCACCTGGGGCCAACAAGTACAGGGAGTCTAGCCCAACTCTGCCCCAGTCGCATAACCAGGCTATGATACTGCGCATGTGTGCAGACTTATTTCGGGGGCCACATTTGACTTTGGGGGTCGCTACTTCATTACTCTCCAACTTCTGACCTTCAGGTTGACTGCTTCTCATGGTGATTCTGTGGCTGGAAGCCACACAATCCATATGTAACCAACCGCTGTTCTTTCTCACAGATTTCCAAGACCTTGTTAGTTACGTATTTGTATGCTGCTTAACACAGCGGTATTCTTCTAGGTACTAAAAGGTTACAACACTAGACTATTCTAACCAAGTATCAGGTAGTACAGATACAAATAGTTACAACACCCTCCTTTCCCACTAAGTATAACGCAGTACAGATACAAAAGTTACAACACCGACCATTCCCATCAAGTATCACGTAGTACGGATACACCAGGTCATGGGACATCTCCACTCCATCAGCATGGACACAAACCACAAAAAGAAACAATTGGTCTGGCCTGTCCTTTATTACCATCAAGTCCAASCTGTGAACCTTTCCCTGGAGCACCCACACAAGGACAGCAGGATGCCACTTCCATTTCTAGGGCCAACGTTGAGAGAGCAGCCCAGGCAGCAGCTGCACTGGAAAGGCTGGCTGACACTGACAGAGCAACTCAGCACTGCAACAGCCCTCCACAGAACGCCAGACCTCTGTTGTGCCAGC
>NW_028186268.1:0-1121 GCF_003343005.1 Rhea americana
CCCAGTTGGAACTGTGCTCATAGCTGTTTCCCCCCCAGTTGGAACTGTGCTCATAGCTGTTTTCATATGATGAAAAATCCATTAAAAAAAAAAAACAAACCCGATGTGATCATTAATTGTAAAACGCTTTGTAAAATTCACATTTACAAAATAATAAAGTAAATTACAATTCAGAGCTTCTCTCCGCTGTGTTTCCTTTCGCCGGGTGCCCCTCTGCGCCCGCCCTCGGCATTGCCGCCCCCGCGGGAGCTGGGACGTGGGGGGCTGCAATTCCGCTCTCCGTAATTTCCACCTTATTTTTTTTTCCCCTCAACCCAATTGGCCATAAAATTGCTGAGAAGCTGCATTTCCTTCGCTTATCAAAAGGGGGGRRAAAAAAGAAAAGTGCCCCAAACCACGAGCATTTGGGGTTTCATTTAATCTCATCTTGCTGAAAGGCAAAAAAAAAGAAAAGCCCAGAAACTTGGATGCTCRTGTACAACACATACTGCTGTGTTATATAAACCATTTCAAACTGATTTATTCTAAATGAGTTGTTATAATCAGAATTTTCCTTATGAGCAGCTTTCTTGCAAACGTCAGTATTTCAGGAAAAAAACCATCATGCGACTGCTCCAATATTTCAAACTGATTACTTATAAACACCACTGCTAAAATTAGGTCTTTGGTGTGCGGTATTGTCAGAGYGGGTGCATTATGATCTGCAGGGAGCATAAAAAGATAAATGAGTTATTTAACCAAGTAAGCGGCGTTGCCGTAGAAATGTGGAGAGGGAGAGCGTGGAGCGGGGGGAGGGAACGGCCTTTTGGGACGGCGACACGACGTCCCCTCCGTCACCGCGGGGGTCTCCCCGGGCCGACGCGGCCGGAACAAACCCCGCCGCCGGCTCCGAGCCCGGGGTCGGTCTTCGCCGCGAGCAGCCCGGCGGCGGCTCCCTCCCGGGCGGCGGCGCTCCCGTTCCGCCTGCTTTGGGATCCTTACGGGCAAGCGCTTGCCCTCCGCGCCGGCTCCCGCTGGCCTGCAGAACCGCGGCGGATTTGGGGCTTTTGCAATAAATAAATAAATAAATAAATAAATAATTTTTTTCCTGCAGGGAACCGGGAGGCTGCGGCGGGTTGCAC
>NW_028186269.1:0-6304 GCF_003343005.1 Rhea americana
GCTGTCTGAAAGGCCTCTCTAACACCCGCCTAGAGCCTGGCAAACTCGGGATACATCCCCAGTTGTCGTCGCACTGCCGCAAGGCCCTGGCACCCCTGAGCACAGCTGCCTGTTCCCACCCCGTCCTGTGGTTGTGTGTCTTGGCCGGCATGCTCTTGCTCCAGGGCAGAGCMTTTCCCAGCACTGTCACTCGGAGCTGAAAGCAGCACGGCCACTGCAGATGCAGAAGCCCCATCCTTAGCACAGCGCTCTTACACTTTCAGTGAGGAGATGTTCCCCAGCAGATCTGCCTCCCTTTTGCAGCAGCAGATTGCTCGCGTGCAGGGGACACCAGTGCTGGTGGCCTGGASTTTGCATCCTACCTCTCCTTGGCCTGCTTGCACGGCCACCGCTCCTCCTGCTGCTGCCTGGCTGGAGGAGTGGACAGCGGGCTCTGGCCCGAGATGCACTGTGGGGACACTCCTGCATGGACATCCCTACTGCATGCTCAAGAGACGCTTCTGCTCTCAGCTCTAGAGAGCTTCCCAAAGGGGGAGGAAGCCTGCCAGTTTGTGTGTTTGCTTGAACTCAGGGCTAGTCCTGAGGAGTGGAGAGGCTGAGTTTGTTCCAAAGCATCTGCAGGAAAAGGACGTCTGTCAAGTTAGAAAACATAAAATCCCACCCTCAAACACACACCAGGTTTCTGGGGAGGCTCGCTGSTGCTGCTGCTGCTGCTGGGTTTTCTTGAACGCTTGCTGTCCTTGTGGAAAGGGAGTCCTGGAAGGGCACTGCCCCTTCTGCCAAGGTTTCGCAAAGGAGAGGCAAGACTACTTCAGCCCAGCTTGCAGCAGGAACACGTCTTGCTAGAGTCAGCCTGCAAAAGCAAAGGCCAGAAGTGACACTGCACACGTATGCTCCAGCTGTGGTGAAAGCAGGCATTTTTCTTCCAGCTGCCTGTCTCCTCCTGCAGACACAGTTGGCTGTGCGCAGGGAATCCGGGCTGCGGCGTACATCAGGTTCTCTGTTTAGACCTTCAGGTGCAAATACCCTTACCCCTCAGTAATCAGTGCTGTGTGCCTGCCTAGCTATACTGACTCCTGGCATGTTTGTCTCTTAAGTGTTGAAGGAAATCTTTACAATTCTCTTTCACCCACACAGCTGGTGACTGCAAGTCAGGGAAAGGGACATGTCAAGGACTTGAGAGCTGGGCAGAAATGCAAAGAAAGGGAAAAAACAAAGATAAGAAAAGAAAGTAGAACTAACAGCAAAAGCCTCTATGAAGAGAAAGAGAGGGGGAGAAAAGGTGTCAAATAAGAAAACTGAGCCAGTGCTACACCTTTAATAGTGCCCTATTCATTTTAGCATTGCCTTGTCTTCCAAACCCTGATTTTCAGTCTCTTCTCTCTGTAGCACTGCCTGACTTATCTAGTCTCCAGGAATTCTTCCTTTGTACTTGACCCTATCTCATCTCCCCATATGAAGATATGCTGCTGGGCTGAGATTCCTAAGGAACTATAGTAACACTGAAGAGTAGAGGAACTAAAAGCCAAACAAACAGAAAAACAGCAAGAAAGAAATGAAGAAGTAAAAGGCATAAAAAGGAGGTTGACGAGAGAAGGTCCTAACCTTCTCCTAYTTCACCTTGCCCAGCAAAACAAACAAATAGAAAAAACCTCCCAGATCCTATAAATCTGCAGAGGGGAAAGAAAAGATTGTATATGATACTTCCTTGCCATTCTTTTCAGGTACACTTTTCCCACAGGAAGAACCTCTATTCCTTTACCTTAATGGCTCTATTTTCCCACCAGTTTTTAAGAAGACATAGCACTGCAAAGCCCAATGCATTTGCCGTGAGCAAGAATTCCCCCGTGAAAGGCAAGCAAGGCGGATTTTATATCCAACGTGTAATTGCTGTATTAGTAGACTGCGTAGCAATAGCTGCTGTGCTCCGCGTTTCCGTGTGAGCTGCCACTTACACATTGTTCTTCGAAGGCCCTACTTCAGGCCTCTTCTATTACAAGCCACATGGTCCTCTCAGATTAGTATGAGTTAGAGAAAGTATCAGGAACTTCCAGTATCAGTCACTATTCAATAACTTGCAGTCCTTCACCACCTATTGTACAAGCTTCTGCAATAAATAACAAATGTAAAATATACCTTCCCAAAACGGCATATACCTAATGCACATGCACATTTACCTTCTCTTCCTACAAAAAGTGTCAATAGCTCAGTAACCGGGGAGTAGCTGGCACGGAAAATTTTTTTCCTGATGATTGAATAAAGATCTGCTATGATTTGCATATTCCTTCAATTATGAATTCGAATTCCAACTCAAATACTAGCAGTGTTATCGTCTGGCTACTCACACTTTCCCACCAAACTCAAGACTGAAAAATAAGTCAAACAAACTCTGGAGCCCTAAGTTCTGTTCCTGGTTCAGTGGCAGATGTACTGTTTCCTCGAGTTACTGAATCACGGTGCTTTACAAASCCACGGCAACTCTTTGTGGTTAATAAACGCTTCTTTATCTTTGAAGATACTCTACTTAGCGAACCRAAGGTGCTAYGTTGCATCGTATGAAATTATTTTCTTAAGCTAAATAGCAATAGAACTTTGTTACTAACAAAGACAGTTTGTCTTCTTGAACTTAATGACAGAAGTTGTACGTTTACTCTGATTGACTTAAGCCAAAGGAGATAGACAGTCCCAAAGTGGGCACACAAATGCAAGTGCAGAAATACTGTCGTTCTATCCTGCCTCTCACTTGTGACAGTGTAAAAACAAATTGCTATGACTTTGTTTCTTCTGACCCACAGGTGAGTGGGGACAGATTCTCTGTGGATATATGGAAAACCACATCCAAAGCTCAACTGAATCAAACAATTTGTGTCCAGCCAGGGTGCAAACGAAACCCAAGTTTCTACTCTCAGAAACATATAAGTCAACAGCAGAGTGAAAAGCTGTAATTTTCCAGGTGCCTGAGTAGTGAGTGCTGATTTGCTGTGTTCGTTGATGTGGTGGYTGCAGATAGACACATCAGCAAGCGATGCAGGGACTGGAAGTGGCATTGTGGGCTCTGCTCTGTGCACTCCCTTGCAGGCGAGGGTCGAGTGGGTAGGATTGTAGTGGACATAGCAGACCAGATCAGCTTTCGCTGACAGAGGAATTGCCACTCCAGTTCCTTTTTGCTTCTGAGAAGAAGTATCTAAGGCAGAGTTATTCCCACTTTGTCCCACAGCTGTGCAGTTTAAATTGCCAGTGTTTGTGAAGGAAGAACATTGAGTCTATTTGCTTGTAATAGGGTCCCCCTGGTGTAACTGCTGACAGAATTTGGTTGAATGAAAGCAAATCAGAGAAGAAAACAAATAGGGGAAAAAACAGCAAGTCCCCAGGGACGGCAACATTACACAAACTTAACAAACTCATGCATGACAGTGCTCAGGGCATTGTCGTTCCAGTTTAGATTAGCCAGTTAGCCAGTGGCAGCTTTACTTTGCATAGGCTCAGTGAATACTTTAGAGAGCCATAAAGAAGATACAAGCCATTTTAGGGGAGTCACGATCCCTTCCAATGTAGCCACATGTTCACTAGCTAGTGCAAACTTCCAGAATTTAGAATATAGAATCACTAAAGTCCTCTTAAGAAGCATTTAAGACAACAGTTTTGCCTGAGCTAGTTTATTACTAGCAATTTTGAGGGAGTTTGTAAAAACTAATCTGGATGCTCTAGGAATCATTTGTTTCAGAATACAGATATTTCTGGTCAATCTGACCTTTGATAGGGCACAAGATACTGTGGGCTGGCTTCATATATGCCACTGATCCTTAAGAGTCTTCATTACACAATCCTTTTATGCCAGTGGGCAACACTTAACATCACTTTGCAATATTATAAACTTATTTAGTGCAACAAATATGATCATCTTGTAACCTAAATTTTCCTCCATATATTTTCTCCATTGTTAGCAGCTAAGCTCATGCCCACTCCAAACAGCTGCCCGTAAGTTTTCCTGCACCAGAAAACTAGAAATGACCTCTCTCCTTTTCCAGATGAAGGAGTCAAGTGAACTTCAGGGCATGTTTTCAAATGAAGATGCAAAAACCTGCCAGTCAGCCCTCCATATAACAATTTGATCACAGCTCAGGGGAGCTGCTCTGTTTTAGGGGAAGCACATGAAAAATTGCTTTGTAAGGGAAGATGCTCCTGCAGTCAGCTCAGTGCTCAAACACTGCTTATGTGGAAAGAAGCCATGACGCATCAAATACAAAAATAAATGCAGCTCTTACATCTTGTAATATTTCTTGATGAAAAAAATGAAAAGAAAGAAAAGTCTGTAGAACACTGGGACGAGACAACTGATATTTCTAAATGTTGYTGTCCCCAAGGGACTGGGTCTCTTCTACAGAAAAGAGCAATGCCAGAGTATGCCGATGGAAGGAGCTGAAAGATACTGTAATGCAGTTGCATCTTGACTGGCACAGTGAGATGCCAAGACAGCATGTTTCTGTTCTCCACAGCTTGCAGAGTAGGCGCATGGGAGATATCCAGTGGACAAGCACAGGATCACCAGGCTTCTAGATCTGAGTAATGAGCCTATTTCATCCTTTGCCCCTGTAAATCTCAGTATGTGTTACAAAATGCATGTTCACTGATTAGTGAAATGCTGCTCACCTTCCTGGTGCTTTCCAGTGGGCTCACATTCCTGCCTGTGATGGCTTAGGTTGTGTAACCGTCTGATGGGCTGCTGTGCTGCAGTATCATTTCCAAAGTCAGAGATGATATTTCTGCAGGATCTTTGAGATTTTATGCTGAGTTCTCCAAATGACCCACTAAGATGACCTCATTTGTGTTCAGGAAGTATTCTGTTCACATTTCTGTATTCAAATAGTTCTGAGATTGTCACTCCTTATTTAGTAGTAGGAAGCACTGCATTACTGCAAACTTTCTATAACTAAATGTCATTCTGTGCAAGTCATTACTTTTGATCTTAGCATACTTCCGTTTAATTATGTTTTTCAAAAAATATATGTAGCAGAAATGAAGATTGCTGTGCATAAAATGGAAGGGTTCATGAAATACATAGACAATCATATTCTGCAGTAATTAAAATTTCTGCGATTAATGAAACAGGAAAATGATAAACAACTTTTTATTAGGGCAACCATATACTGTGAGATGGAAGAAAAAGAACCCTTTCTGCACAGCAAAATAACTTAAGGGAATATAGAAAACATAATCAGAGAAAAATATATTTTCTTAGGATTCCCTCAGTCTTTGCAACTGAGAGGAAAAAATGCAGAGGAGAATTTTGGAAAAAATGGAAGAAAAAGCTATGAGGAAATCGATCTTTTTCTAAATTCTGCAAAATAATTATGCTGTTAATAGTTGAGATGTTTTTCAATTAAAATTTGGAAAAGTTTGCAAAAGGAATAAAAAAAATTCTTTACATCAAACTTTTCAGCGAAAGAATAAACCTCCACATTCCTCCTTGGCAATTTTCATGACGATACAATCAGAAGTGCCAAAATATTCCATTCCCAAGGGGCCGCGTGACTGCAATTTTGTAATGGGAGGGAGCCAAACTTCCCGCTTCCCCCCGCCTTCGGTTGATGTATGAGGATACAGACAACTGCTCTGGGGCGTAACACTGAGCAGAAATTGCGTCGCTCCGTCGGCGAGGGGGCACCCGCCGCATTTCACCCCACGCGGGCTGCTCACGACGCCGTGTGTTTGCTACTTCAGCAAACCGGCCGTAGTGAATCAGGAGCAGATCAGTCCCCTCGGTACTGTCACGACCCGCGTGGTACTTGGCACCGGCGCCAGGAACCGCAGCAGGAAGGTAAAAGCCGAGCGGCGGGAGCCGCCGCCGCCGCGGGAGCCCCGCACCGCGCCGCGGGAGCCGCCGCCGCGGCACCGGCAGCCTTTCTGCCCCCTCCGGCCGCTCCCCTGGGGGCTGCCTCGGCCTCCCGGTCGCACCGGGGACGGGGAACTCCCGGTAGGCAGCTAGGGGCTGGGAGAGCTCGGGTCAGCTCGGCAGCCTGCCCGGGGACGGTGTCGGGCGCGGAGCGGGATCCCCGAGGAAGGAGCGGGATCCCCGAGGAAGCAGGAGGATTCCCGAGGAAAGAGCAGGAGCCCCTGGGCGCGCAGCGGGACCCCCGGGCGCAGAGCGGGAGCCCTCGGGGGTGGTGCGGGACCCCTGGGCACGGAGCGGGCCCCGTCGGGGACGGAGCGGGACCCSCTGGACGCGGAGCGAGATCGCCGGAGCGATGTGCGGGAACCCTCCGGGGCGGCTGCAGCGCGGCCAGGGGCGGAGGCGGCGGCGGCG